>NW_028234417.1:10555392-10557892 GCF_977035675.1 Penaeus japonicus | reverse complement strand
ACCCGGCAAGGGTGTTGGCTTTAGAACGCCTGTTATTATCCGATATGTTTTGTTCAGCTCTGTATCTATTTTGTGGGCGTGGCACGATCTTGCCCACACAGGTGCACAGTACTCTGCAATGGAGTGGCACAGTGCTAGAGCAGTTTGTCTCAAAGTTTTAGGGTCGGCCCCCCAGCTGGTGGTGGTAAGTTTACTGAGGAGGTTGGTCCGTGACATGAGCTTTCCTTTCAGTCTAGTGACATGCTCTTTGAGTGAGAGCGTTCTATCGAGGGTTACTCCTAGGTAGACTGGAGAGGGGTGGTGGGTTAGCTCGTTGTTGTTCCACTTAATTCTCAGTTTTCTTCTGGCTTGATGGTTATTCAAGTGGAAAGCACAGACCTGGGTCTTGCTTGGGTTTGCATTCAGGTACCATTTCTTATAATATTCCGAGAGAGTAGTTGGGGCATCTGAAAGTCTTTCTTCTATGATGATGAAGCTGTTGGACTGTGTGGCAATGTATAGGTCGTCTGCATATATGTACCTGCGTATGTTCTGGTACTGCGGCTGATCGTTTGTGTAGATATTAAACAAAACAGGAGCCAAAACAGAGCCCTGTGGAAGTCCGTTATTCTGGATGTACCATCTACTCTTTTTGCCATCCATCTCTACATAAAAACGACGATTGCTAAGTAGAGATTCAATCATGTGAACCAGTGTGGAATTCTGTACTGTTTGGGCTACTTTTAAGATGAGTGCCCTGTGGTTCACAGTATCGTATGCCACCGTAAGATCTACAAAAACAGCGCCAGTTATCTGGTCTGAAGCCGGCTTGATCAGGAGATAGGTGTTCTTCAACTGGTTCAATGATTCATGCTAGGATCATGCGTTCATATAATTTATATAAGATGCATAGTAAGATAGGCCGATAGCTT
Source organism: Penaeus japonicus (assembly GCF_977035675.1). NCBI lineage: Eukaryota > Metazoa > Arthropoda > Malacostraca > Decapoda > Penaeidae > Penaeus > Penaeus japonicus. The sequence goes on along the minus strand of NW_028234417.1, from coordinate 10,556,981 downwards.
TTTGGTGATGTTGGGTCTTTTCCAGGTTTTAGAAGGGCCACCACTCTGGCTTTATTCCATATTTTAGGGATTTTGAGGGATAATGCACAGTTTAACAGAGAAAGCAGCCATCCTTTAGCACTTGCTCCGAGATGCATTATCATCTCTGCAGTTATCCCATCTAGTCCTGGTGCCTTGCCGTGTTTAAGGTGTGAGATAGCAGTGGCCAGGTCCTCTTTGGTAAACGGTTCAAGGTCTATATTGCTATTTTGCATGATTCGGTCTATGTCCATCTTCATTTTCTTTTTTTGTCCCCTTTCCTTGTTGAGTGGTTTGCCATTTAGTAGCAGTTGGTGGGCTACCTGGTTGGGGGTCACAGCTGCAATTCGGGACTGAGGTCCTTTTTCAGAGTTCAGCTTTTTTATCGTGGTCCAGGCTTTCTTGCTGTTGTGGGTCATGTCAATGTTGGTTATGACTTCTTGCCAGCGCTCTTTTTGCTCATTGCTGATGGAAGCAAGCAGGTTGTCTCCGAGTTCTAGTGTGTTTTCAGCAAAAGGGTCTTCGTTGCATGCCTGGATATATTCCTTATACTGTACTTTATTTGGCTCAGTGAGGCCAGGGATATAGGTTTTCCTGCATCCTCTGGGGATGTTTTTCCTTGCTGCCTTCCAAACATTGGTTTGGAAATTGTTATATTCTTCCGGTGTGGGATGGATGGCATTGATGGCTAATTCGATGTCAGACATAAAGCCTTCCCAGTTGGCCTTCCGGAAGTTAAACTGAGGTGTCAACATTAAGGTAGTGTCTGGATGAGATGAACGCCAGGTCAGGGTTGTAACCCCGTCTCCAGCGTGCACTCTGAAAGGATTTGGGATCCTTTGCTGAGTGAAGGAGTCTGAGATCTTTAGTGGATCTCAGACTGCATCTCCATCACTATTTGTCGCATTGTATCCCCAGGCGGTGCTATGGCTGTTTAAGTCACCAATAAAAAGGCTTGCTTTGTTGATATTGTGGCATATGAGCGGCCAGGTGAATGGGGTTGCTGGTGGTTTATACACAGAGGTGATGTTGAGGTGCTCAGTGTCCACCTGAAGTATCTCTAGGCCTCCTTCTGAGAAGTCAATACTGGTCCTGATTACTGACTTGTCCCGTGCGTAGATCGCACTGCCATGGACCGGACTTGGGTGGTGAATGATAAGGTGCATGCCTGGTATTTTGGGCGGCACGAGGTCCTTATGCGTCTCTTGGAGGCAGATGATATCTGCGTCTAGGATACCTATGATACTTGACTTAGCTGCAGACATTCCTTCAGCATTAAGGCTGAGGACTCTGAATTTGATTGGGGTCATGTCCAGGGGCCGAGGGTTTATCCTTTTACCACCCCTGATTGATGGGCACAGTTTTGTGCGTGGTGTAGCAATTGGTCTCCGGAGATTAACAAGGGCACCACGTGAATGTTTACTACTTGCCCCATATATATATATATATATATATATATATATATATATATATATATATATATATATATATATATATATATATATATATATATATTATATATATATATATATATATATATATATATATATATATATATATATATATATATA
>NW_028234417.1:10510392-10525392 GCF_977035675.1 Penaeus japonicus | reverse complement strand
ATAGTGGTAATGATACTAATAATGATAAAAATGATAATATACATAACTTTGATATTGATACTACTACTACTAAAAAGATAATGATGATGAATAAATAGAGATAATAACAACATCGACAATAACAACAACAATGCTAATAGCAATTATCATAATAATGATGATAACCGAATAATGAAATAAAATAATAGCTGATAACTGATAAAAATGAAATGGATTCTGATAACAACTAAGACAGCAACCGTAATAGCGATAACGTCTATTATAACAACAAAATACCAGATATACTATAGATCACTATATATTACTATAACAGATATAGTAATGATACCAACGATAATAATTACAGTAATAGAGATCACAGTGATTACACAATATCAATAGTAATAGCACTCAATACGATTCTGCTAAAAAATCAATACCAAGGAATTTTAAATAAAGAGAAGAATATCCTCACGTTTAAAAGGTTATGTGACGCCTTGCACAAATTGTTCTGCAATATAATCCGGCCAAGGATAAAACTACAGGTGTGTTCATCAACTCGAGCTCAGCGAAGGTAGGTCACAAAAAAGTTCTCAAGAGGCGGGTCTTCTAGTCGACCGAATTCTGGCCGAGCACACATGGCTGGGTACACGGCGGGGGGAGGGGGGGAGGGGGAGAGAGAGAGAGAGAGAGAGAGAGAGAGAGAGAGAGAGAGAGAGAGAGGGAGAGAGGGAGAGAGAGAGAGAGAGAGAGAGGGAGGGGGGGGGAGGGGGGGAAGGGGAATGAGAGAGAGAGAATGAGAGAAAGAGAGAGAGAATGAGAGAGAGAGAGAGAGAATGAGAGAGAGAGAGGGGGGGGAAGGGGAATGAGAGAGAGAATGAGAGAAAGAGAGCGAGAGAGAGAGAATGAGAGAGAGAGAATGAGAGAGATAGAGAGAGAGAAAAGACACTGTTTTCACCTTCTTATAAGAACATAGCGAGGCGATAGGACCCCCGAATTTTTGGATCCTTTTCTCGCCTACGAATTCATAAAAACTTTCAGGACTCAATACTTCCGTCGTAGTTGGTGTCGGAAGCGAGTGTACTTTGCGAGTGTATTTTGCGAGTGTACTTTGCGAGTGTACTTTGCGAGTGTACTTTGCGAGTGTACTTTGCGAGTGTACTTTGCGAGTGTACTTTGCGAGTGTATTTTGAGAGTGTATTTTGAGAGTGTACTTTGCGAGTGTATTTTGCGAGTGTATTTTGAGAGTGTACTCTGCGAGTGTATTTTGCGAGTGTACTTTGAGAGTGTACTTTGCGAGTGTACTTTGCGAGTGTATTTTGCGAGTATACTTTGCGAGTGTATTTTGCGAGTGTACTTTGCGAGTGTTATTTTGAGAGTGTACTTTGCGAGTGTACTTTGCGAGTGTTATTTTGCGAGTGTACTTTGCGAGTGTACTTTGCGAGTGTACTTTGTGAGTGTATTTTGAGAGTGTATTTTGAGAGTGTACTTTGCGAGTGTATTTTGCGAGTGTACTTTGCGAGTGTATTTTGAGAGTGTACTTTGCGAGTGTACTTTGCGAGTGTATTTTGAGAGTGTACTTTGCGAGTGTATTTTGCGAGTGTACTTTGCGAGTGTATTTTGAGAGTGTATTTTGCGAGTGTACTTTGCGAGTGTATTTTGAGAGTGTACTTTGCGAGTGTACTTTGCGAGTGTTATTTTCGAGTGTACTTTGCGAGTGTACTTTGCGAGTGTACTTTGTGAGTGTATTTTGAGAGTGTATTTTGAGAGTGTACTTTGCGAGTGTATTTTGCGAGTGTACTTTGCGAGTGTATTTTGAGAGTGTACTTTGCGAGTGTATTTTGCGAGTGTACTTTGAGAGTGTATTTTGCGAGTGTACTTTACGAGTGTTATTTTGAGAGTGTACTTTGCGAGTGTACTTTGCGAGTGTACTTTGCGAGTGTACTTTGCGAGTGTATTTTGAGAGTGTACTTTGCGAGTGTACTTTGCGAGTGTACTTTGCGAGTGTATTTTGCGAGTGTACTTTGCGAGTGTATTTTGAGAGTGTACTTTGCGAGTGTATTTTGCGAGTGTACTTTGCGAGTGTATTTTGAGAGTGTATTTTGCGAGTGTACTTTGCGAGTGTATTTTGAGAGTGTACTTTGCGAGTGTACTTTGCGAGTGTTATTTTCGAGTGTACTTTGCGAGTGTACTTTGCGAGTGTACTTTGTGAGTGTATTTTGAGAGTGTATTTTGAGAGTGTACTTTGCGAGTGTATTTTGCGAGTGTACTTTGCGAGTGTATTTTGAGAGTGTACTTTGCGAGTGTATTTTGCGAGTGTACTTTGAGAGTGTACTTTGCGAGTGTATTTTGCGAGTGTACTTTACGAGTGTTATTTTGAGAGTGTACTTTGCGAGTGTACTTTGCGAGTGTACTTTGCGAGTGTACTTTGCGAGTGTATTTTGAGAGTGTACTTTGCGAGTGTACTTTGCGAGTGTACTTTGCGAGTGTATATTGCGAGTGTACTTTGTGAGAGTATTTTGCTAGTGTACTTTGTGAGTGTATTTTGCGAGTGTACTTTGTGAGTGTATTTTGAGAGTGTACTTTGTGAGTGTATTTTGCGAGTGTACTTTGCGAGTGTACTTTGTGAGTGTATTTTGCGAGTGTACTTTGTGAGTGTATTTTGAGAGTGTACTTTGCGAGTGTATTTTGCGAGTGTACTTTGCGAGTGTATTTTGCGAGTGTACTTTGCGAGTGTATTTTGCGAGTGTACTTTGAGAGTGTACATTTGCAAGTGTACTTTGCGAGTGTATTTTGCGAGTGTACATTGCGAGTGTACTTTGCTTGCGAGTGATGCGAGTTCGCGCTTGAAGGGATAGCTCTTCCGGGGATGAGGCTGTTGGGCGGGGTTTACGGCGCGGTTTTACGGCCATAGGTGCTATCTGGATATGTTTTACGTAAAGACCTTTTTTTCCCCCCGAATGGAACAGGGCGGTGGTAGTGGTAGAGGGGGGGGGCAGATTTCTACCAGTGGTTAGGGTCTCTGGAAGCCGGTTGTTTCTACAGTAGATACGCGTTCCGGGTTGATAAGAAAAGAAAAGCGGTGGGCGGAGAGGATAGATCGTGCGCACGGAACAAACAATTTGAGCTTTAGATGTCAGCGAAGGGAAGGAGGGAATAGATAAACCCGCACAAAAAGGAAGAAACACTTTTATCTTTTGGCCTCGTAACTTTCTCGAGATATGAATCACTTCCTTCCTCCGTGACATTTACCGCCGTTTTAGAGAAAGCCGAAGTGCTGCCGCGGGGTGGACGGGGGTTGTATATAAGTTAGTAACTACAACACACGCTGTGACTGGGGATCTGACCGGCTCTCCATCTCTCTCTATCTGTCTCTTTCGCTCTCTCTTTCTCTCTCTCTTTTACCCTCTCTCTCTCTCTCTCTCACTCTCTCTCTCTCTCTCTCTTTCTCTCTCTCATTTTCTCTCTCTCACTCTCTCTCTCTCTCTCTCTCTCTCTCTCTCTCTCTCTCTCTCTCTCTCTCTCTCTCTCTCTCTCTCTCTCTCTCTCTCTCTCTCTCTCTCTCTCTCTTCCTCTCCCCGATTCTTCTCCCTCTCTCTGTCTCCGCCCCAGACATTCTTTTGCATGTGTTTCTCTCTTTATGTCTGTATCAGTATTTCTGTTTATGTTGCTTCTCTCTCTCTCTCTCACTATCTATCTATCTATCTTTCTCTCTCTCTATCTATTTCTCCCTCTCTTGCCCTCTTCACACACACAAACATCACCAGCAGCAGCAGCTACATATCCCGATTGGGGAGACTTAAAAAGATCGTGGAAGTGACCGGGATGAAGTGCATTCAGGAACATCATGAGGGCGGAGTGGCAACACAGGACCGCGAGAGGAGGTCGTGAGAGAAACGTACGATATTCTGGAACTTTAACTCTTATCAAGCGTCAATTCAATAGCGAACTCTACACGGCAACATGATAATTAGCCGAAAGGAACATTTTTCATGGCAGAGTATCTCTTAGAAGCGAGTGGCGCTCTTTCCACACAGACTCTGAACCACCGCTGGCAACATGCACGTAAGTGATATATATGACTCGTCCCTACTGTTTCCATTTGTGTTGACGTGGCAACTGTTGACGGGCATTGCGCACACACATACACGCACAAGGAGAAATACATACCAGTACACACACAATGTAGGAGGATGGAGTGATTAATAAATATATATATATATATATATATATATATATATATATATATATATATATTGTAGTTTTGGCGGGAGACGGTGCGTAACAAAGAGGTGGAAATCTTGGCCTATCGTGCTAACCTATTGTTGAATCAGACCGTCCCAACTATCTAGAATTCTTCGGCAACGCAAAGCTTTTAATTTCCCAAATGATTTATTCCTGGGTTTGATGTTTAATATCTCCGTGTGGTTCTTTGGTTCCGACTTTCCGACCGACGGAGCGATAGCTGAGTGAACCAACGATAACAGACATCGGTGATATCGCTATGTCAACTTGTGCGATGATTACTTTTCTTCCATCGGTGGAACAAGCGTCCAGAGAGAGAACGAGACAAAGCGAGAGCGAGCGAATGGGAGAGAGAGAGAGTGAGAGAGTCGGAGGAACGGGAAAAAACCCGAGAGGTCGACGACCCTCAGTAACTTCTTAAAGTTCTGTGCAACCTTAGAAAAGCCTAGCTAGAAAGGAACAACGAATGACGATTGATAATGATTCGGCAAATTAGTGAGAATTTAGCGATGTTGCTGAGCACCGTAGGAGAGGAATCAGGAATTTACAAAGAAGTCATTCTTGGAAAAGAGCTAATTCGAAGGGATTTGAGGATCCGAGCACCGTGCTCTTTGGCAAGTCTTCTTAAACGAGAGGATTCCCAAGAAGGTAACGACCATACAAGGAAGACCCGATTGGAAATGAAAACATGATTTATTTACATATGATTTAAAAACTGAATATTGATATATAAGCTATAACGTAACTAATATAATAATAAAGAATGATAAAAGATGTATGATCATATCCAAGCTGATATCATGATGATCTGAACACAATCTGATATTAAGGCCTTTCCACACTTCCTCGTTTCTTTTTGTGGCAAGACTTCGGAGAGAATTCCTTTCTGTTAAGGGAAAAGAGGAGATTTAATTAATCGCGTGTGTGTTGTTTAAATAGTGTTATGTAATGTTATATCATCCCGCTAAGAATGTGAACTGAGCCCTATCATTATCGTGAATTACACGTGTTTCAGAGGCAACAGGGACTGGATGTCTTAATCCCCCCCCCCCCCTCTCTCTCTCTCTCTCTCTCTCTCTCTCTCTCTCTCTCTCTCTCTCTCTCTCTCTCTCTCTCTCTCTCTCTCTCTCTCTTATTTTTTGTCTCTTGAAACGAACAACGAGGAAGTAAGAGAAACTTTAGTTCCTTAAAAACGTAGCGAGTATTTTGTTGTGTGTGTGTATTTCGATATTTCAGCTTCGAGTTTGGTTGTAAAAATTGCACTTTTTAGGTGTTATCTGCATGTGATCCCCATGCGAATTTCGTGTATCTGTTTGTTTAGGTCGAAAGGCACGTTCCTGTAAATAATAAGGTTTTCTTAACCGACATATCCCCGTGTTTGGAAATGCAATTGGACATTTTGGTGAAAGCAAGCGAGAAACCAAATACAACCCTTAGAGTCGAGAAGGCAAAGATACTCCTTGGCTGAGCTGACCTTTCGTCCTCTGTATGGCAGAAAGGAAGCTGAAGGGCGAGATGGCGGCTACACCCTGGCGTGTAATCTGCGCGTTTTACCTACGGCTTGTGTGCAATATATCTCGTCCTTACGCGAAATTATATGTTGGGGATACAGCATGTACCTACCCTTCGTATGCGAACGTTATAAGAATTATGTTTATGTTTTAGGTGCCTTGATTTCGCTACCTTGTACTAGTTATGCTCAACCCCGTCGTCCGGTTCAACAGCAAACAATAAAGAAAGGTTATTTTTGTGTGTCTGTGAGGTGAAAATACTTCGCTTTTCCGGTCTCTTATCTCTCAACACTGCCTTGCTCTTTCCTGACTCCTTCCTCCAGTTTCTTTCTTCTGTTTTTCGTTCTTTTTCCATCACAATACATGGTGTAAAAATTCTGATATCTGATATCCAGATAAAGATGGCGAACAAAGTCTAGACTCACAGGTCTGGCACCCGTAATATTTCAACAAGGACGCGGGAAGGAATTTAATATGAGCCATCCGGGAATGAGACGAAAAAAGTAAGGTCGAAATATGGCGCAAAACATGTTCCTTGCTCCTTCAGGTCGCCTCTCCTGCGAACTTAATGCAGTCTAAAACACAGACAAAAGGAAACAGCGACAGGCTACATACAGGCCGGGAGGAGGGACAGGGAAATGAGAAAAGAAATTTTTGTTTGCGTTTTGTTCTTGCAGAATGAGAACGTGATTATTTAAAAATAGCGAAATGTGAACTAGAGGTTTATGGTTTTATTAGGGTAAGGACGTTTTTTAATCTTGTTTTGTTTTTTTGTTGTTGATAATCAGACTGATAATGATAAAACTGAATTTATGATATTGATAATAATGACGTTGATGATAAAATCAACAATAGAAATGGTAATAAAGACAATGATAATGATAATAATAATGGTGGTAGTAATGATGATAATGATTATAATAGCAATGGTAATGATAATAGTAACAATAATGATAACGGTAATGATAATAATGATAATAATAATGATAATAATAATAACAATGACAATGTTAATAATAAAGATGATAATGATAATAATAATGATTATCATGATAGTAATGGTAGTGATAATAATAACAATAATGATAATGACAATAATGATAATGATATCAATAATGATAATAATAATGAAGATAATAATAATGATAATAATGAAAATGATAATAATGATATTATCAATAATAATAATTACAATAGTGATATCAAATGGCTAGAAATATGAAACCAATAACAACAAATACAACAATATCATCACTACATCATGATGATATGAAAAATAACAACTAACGAAAACAGCAATAGTGGTAATAACAATAAAACTACTACAACTACTCAGTTCTGCTTTGGCCACTCCGCAATATAAGCACGTGCTTAGAGCACTAAAGGGAAGCTGTAGCCATCGACTTTATGGCATTCCAGATTCATAAAAAGGTCTTAAAAGCTTATTCCAGGAGCACCAACCTTCCCGCAATTTATGCTCTGCTTTGTTGCACTCAGTCAACCAACTTCGACGTGTTCCAGAACGTTCCACATCTCTACTCTAGAACGGGCTGAAAGGTTCCCTGGAATGACGGAAGGAGTATCACTGGAAGGGCCGAGGAGGAACTTTTGGAATGGCGGAGGTGGGGCCATTAGAACAATCGTGGGAGAACCATTAGAACGACAAAGTGAATGAAAAGCCGGCTGAGAACCATTAGAATGACAAAGGTGGGACCATTAGAACAATCGTGAGAGGCCATTAGAACGACTGTAAGAGAACCATTAGCACGACCGTGAGAGAACCATTAGAACGACCGTGAGAGAACCATTAGAACGACTGTGAGAGAACCATTAGAACGACCGTGAGAGAACCATTAGAACGACCGTGAGAGAACCATTAGAACGACTGTGAGAGAACCATTAGAACGACCGTGAGAGAACCATTAGAACGACTGTGAGAGAACCATTAGAACGACCGTGAGAGAACCATTAAAATGACAAAGGTGAAACCATTAGAACGACCGTGAGAGAACCATTAGAACGACCGTGAGAGAACCATTAGAACGACTGTGAGAGAACCATTAGAACGACTGTGAGAGAACCATTAGAACGACCGTGAGAGAACCATTAGAACGACCGTGAGAGAACCATTAGAACGACCGTGAGAGAACCATTAGAACGACTGTGAGAGAACCATTAGAACGACTGTGAGAGAACCATTAGAACGACCGTGAGAGAACCATTAGAACGACCGTGAGAGAACCATTAGAACGACCGTGAGAGAACCATTAGAACGACCGTGAGAGAACCATTAGAACGACCGTGAGAGAACCATTAGAACGACAAAGGTGGGACCATTAGAACAATCGTGAGAGGCCATTGGAACGACTGTGAGAGAACCATTAGAACGACCGTGAGAGAACCATTAGAACGACCGTGAGAGAACCATTAGAACGACTGTGAGAGAACCATTAGAACGACCGTGAGAGAACCATTAGAACGACCGTGAGAGAACCATTAGAACAACTGTGAGAGAACCATTAGAACGACCGTGAGAGAACCATTAGAACGACCGTGAGAGAACCATTAGAACGACCGTGAGAGAACCATTAGAACGACCGTGAGAGAACAGTTAGAACGACTGTGAGAGAACCATTAGAACGACCGTGAGAGAACCATTAGAACGACTGTGAGAGAACCATTAGAACGACCGTGAGAGAACCATTAGAACGACTGTGAGAGAATCATTAGAACGACCGTGAGAGAACCATTAGAACGACCGTGAGAGAACCATTAGAACGACCGTGAGAGAACCATTAGAACGACTGTGAGAGAATCATTAGAACGACCGTGAGAGAACCATTAGAACGACCGTGAGAGAACCATTAGAACGACTGTGAGAGAACCATTAGAACGACCGTGAGAGAACCATTAGAACGACTGTGAGAGAACCATTAGAACGACTGTGAGAGAACCATTAGAACGACCGTGAGAGAACCATTAGAACGACCGTGAGAGAACCATTAGAACGACCGTGAGAGAACCATTAGAACGACTGTGAGAGAACCATTAGAACGACTGTGAGAGAACCATTAGAACGACTGTGAGAGAATCATTAGAACGACCGTGAGAGAACCATTAGAACGACCGTGAGAGAACCATTAGAACGACCGTGAGAGAGCCATTAGAACGACTGTGAGAGAACCATTAGAACGACCGTGAGAGAACCATTAGAACGACTGTGAGAGAACCATTAGAACGACTGTGAGAGAACCATTAGAACGACCGTGAGAGAACCATTAGAACGACCGTGAGAGAACCATTAGAACGACTGTGAGAGAACCATTAGAACGACTGTGAGAGAACCATTAGAACGACCGTGAGAGAACCATTAGAACGACTGTGAGAGAACCATTAGAACGACCGTGAGAGAACCATTAGAACGACCGTGAGAGAACCATTAGAACGACCGTGAGAGAACCATTAGAACGACTGTGAGAGAATCATTAGAACGACCGTGAGAGAACCATTAGAACGACCGTGAGAGAACCATTAGAACGACCGTGAGAGAACCATTAGAACGACCGTGAGAGAACCATTAGAACGACCGTGAGAGAATCATTAGAACGACCGTGAGAGAACCATTAGAACGACCGTGAGAGAACCATTAGAACGACTGTGAGAGAATCATTAGAACGACCGTGAGAGAACCATTAGAACGACTGTGAGAGAACCATTAGAACGACCGTGAGAGAACCATTAGAACGACCGTGAGAGTTCCATAAGCGGCGCCCTGCGAGAACCATTCGAACGACCGTGAGAGAACCATTAGAACGACCGTGAGAGAACCATTAGAACGACCGTGAGAGAACCATTAGAACGACTGTGAGAGAACCATTAGAACGACCGTGAGAGAATCATTAGAACGACCGTGAGAGAACCATTAGAACGACCGTGAGAGAACCATTAGAACGACCGTGAGAGAACCATTAGAACGACCGTGAGAGAACCATTAGAACGACTGTGAGAGAACCATTAGAACGACCGTGAGAGAACCATTAGAACGACCGTGAGAGAATCATTAGAACGACCGTGAGAGAACCATTAGAACGACTGTGAGAGAACCATTAGAACGACCGTGAGAGAACCATTAGAACGACCGTGAGAGAACCATTAGAACGACCGTGAGAGAACCATTAGAACGACTGTGAGAGAACCATTAGAACGACCGTGAGAGAACCATTAGAACGACCGTGAGAGAACCATTAGAACGACCGTGAGAGAACCATTAGAACGACCGTGAGAGAACCATTAGAACGACTGTGAGAGAACCATTAGAACGACCGTGAGAGAACCATTAGAACGACCGTGAGAGAACCATTAGAACGACCGTGAGAGAACCATTAGAACGACCGTGAGAGAACCATTAGAACGACTGTGAGAGAACCATTAGAACGACCGTGAGAGAACCATTAGAACGACCGTGAGAGAATCATTAGAACGACCGTGAGAGAACCATTAGAACGACCGTGAGAGAACCATTAGAACGACCGTGAGAGAACCATTAGAACGACAAAGGTGGGACCATTAGAACAATCGTGAGAGGCCATTAGAACGACCGTGAGAGAACCATTAGAACGACCGTGAGAGAACCATTAGAACGACCGTGAGAGAACCATTAGAACGACCGTGAGAGAACCATTAGAACGACCGTGAGAGAACCATTAGAACGACCGTGAGAGAACCATTAGAACGACCGTGAGAGAACCATTAGAACGACCGTGAGAGAACCATTAGAACGACCGTGAGAGAACCATTAGAACGACTGTGAGAGAACCATTAGAACGACCGTGAGAGAACCATTAGAACGACCGTGAGAGAACCATTAGAACGACCGTGAGAGAACCATTAGAACGACCGTGAGAGAACCATTAGAACGACCGTGAGAGAACCATTAGAACGACTGTGAGAACCATTAGAACGACCGTGAGAGAACCATTAGAACGACCGTGAGAGAACCATTAGAACGACCGTGAGAGAACCATTAGAACGACCGTGAGAGAACCATTAGAACGACCGTGAGAGAACCATTAGAACGACCGTGAGAGAACCATTAGAACGACCGTGAGAGAACCATTAGAACGACCGTGAGAGAACCATTAGAACGACCGTGAGAGAACCATTAGAACGACCGTGAGAGAACCATTAGAACGACCGTGAGAGAACCATTAGAACGACTGTGAGAGAACCATTAGAACGACCGTGAGAGAACCATTATAAAACCGTGAGAGAACCATTAGAACGACCGTGAGAGAACCATTAGAACGACCGTGAGAGAACCATTAGAACGACCGTGAGAGAACCATTAGAACGACCGTGAGAGAACCATTAGAACGACCGTGAGAGAACCATTAGAACGACCGTGAGAGAACCATTAGAACGACCGTGAGAGAACCATTAGAACGACTGTGAGAGAACCATTAGAACGACCGTGAGAGAACCATTAGAACGACCGTGAGAGAACCATTAGAACGACCGTGAGAGAACCATTAGAACACCGTGAGAGAACATTAGAACGACCGTGAGAGAACCATTAGAACGACCGTGAGAGAACCATTAGAAACGACAAACCGTGAGAGAACCATTAGAACGACCGTGAGAGAACCATTAGAACGACCGTGAGAGAACCATTAGAACGACCGTGAGAGAACCATTAGAACGACCGTGAGAGAACCATTAGAACGACCGTGAGAGAACCGTCTTTAGAACGAGCGTGAGAGAACCATTAGAACGACCGTGAGAGCACGATTAGAACGACTGTGAGGAACCATTAGAACTGAGAGACCATTAGAACGACGTGAGAGAGCCAGTAGAGCGACCGTGAGAGAACCAGTAGAACGACCGTGAGAGAACCATTAGAACGAACGTGAGAGAACCATTAGAACGAACGTGAGAGAACCATTAGAACGACCGTGAGAGAACCATTAGAACGACCGTGAGAGAACCATTAGAACGACCGTGAGAGAACCATTAGAACGACCGTGAGAGAACCATTAGAACGACCGTGAGAGAACCATTAGAACGACTGTGAGAGAACCATTAGAACGACCGTGAGAGAACCATTAGAACGACCGTGAGAGAACCATTAGAACGACCGTGAGAGAACCATACAAACGACAGTGAGAGAACCATTAGAACGACCGTGAGAGAACCATTAGAACGACCGTGAGAGAACCATTAGAACGACCGTGAGAGAACCATTAGAACGACCGTGAGAGAACCATTAGAACGACCGTGAGAGAACCATTAGAACGACGTGGAGAGACCATTAGAACGACCGTGAGAGAACCATTAGAACGACCGTGAGAGAACCATTAGAACACGTGAGAGAACCATTAGAACGACCGTGAGAGAACCATTAGAACGACCGTGAGAGAACCATTAGAACGACCGTGAGAGAACCATTAGAACGACGGTGAGAGGACCATGAGGACGACGGTGAGCGACCCATTAGAACAACGTGAGAACCATTAAACACGTGAGAGAACCATTACGTGAGAGAACCATTAGAACGACGTGAGAGGCCATTAGAACGACCGTGAGAGAACCATTAGAACGACCGTGAGAGAACCATTAGAACGACCGTGAGAGAACCATTAGAACGACCGTGAGAGAACCATTAGAACGACCGTGAGAGAACCATTAGAACGACCGTGAGAGAACCATTAGAACGACCGTGAGAGAACCATTAGAACGACCGTGAGAGAACCATTAGAACGACGGTGAGAGAGCCATCAGAACGACTGTGAGAGAACCATTAGAACGACGGTGAGAGAACCATTAGAACGACGCGTGAGAGAACCATGTGAACAACCGTGAGAGAACATTAGAACGACCGTGAGAGAACCATTAGAACGACCGTGAGAGAACCATTAGAACGACCGTGAGAGAACCATTAGAACGACCGTGAGAGAACCATTAGAACGACCGTGAGAGAACCATTAGAACGACCGTGAGAGAACCATTAGAACGACCGTGAGAGACCATTGGAACGACCGGCATCGAACCATTAGAAACACCGTGATAGAACCATTAGAACGACCGTGAGAGAACCATTAGAACCCGTGAGAGAACCATTAGAACGACCGTGAGAGAACCATTAGAACGACCGTGAGATAACCATAAGAACGACCGTGAGAGAACCATTAGAACGACCGTGAGAGAACCATTAGAACGACCGTGAGAGAACCATTAGAACGACCGTGAGAGAACCATTAGAACGACCGTGAGAGAACCATTAGAACGACCGTGAGAGAAAAATTAGAACGACCGTGAGAGAACCATTAGAACGACCGTGAGAGAACCATTAGAACGACCGTGAGAGAACCATTAGAACGACCGTGAGAGAACCATTAGAACAACCGTGAGAGAACCATTAGAACGACCGTGAGAGAACCATTAGAACGACCGTGAGAGAACCATTAGAACGACCGTGAGAGAACCATTAGAACGACCGTGAGAGAACCATTAGAACGACCGTGAGAGAACCATTAGAACGACCGTGAGAGAACCATTAGAACGACCGTGAGAGAACCATTAGAACGACCGTGAGAGAACCATTAGAACGACCGTGAGAGAACCATTAGAACGACCGTGAGAGAACCATTAGAACGACCGTGAGAGAACCATTAGAACGACCGTGAGAGAACCATTAGAACGACCGTGAGAGAACCATTAGAACGACCGTGAGAGAACCATTAGAACAACCGTGAGAGAACCATTAGAACGACCGTGAGAGAACCATTAGAACGACCGTGAGAGAACCATTAGAACGACCGTGAGAGAACCATTAGAACAACTGTGAGAGAACCATTAGAACGACCGTGAGAGAACCATTAGAACGACCGTGAGAGAACCATAGAACGACCCGTGAACAACCATTAGAACGACGAGAGAACCACGACCGTGAGAGAACATTAGAACGACCGTGACCGTGAGAGAACCATTAGAACGACGTGAGAGAACCATAGAACGACGTGAGAGAACCATTAGAACGACCGTGAGAGAACCATTAGAACGACCGTGAGAGAACCATTAGAACACGTGAGAGAACCATTAGAACGACCGTGAGAGATCATGAACGACCGTGAAGAACCGAGAGAACCATTAGAACTGACCGTGAGAGAACCATTAGAAGCGACATTAGAACGACGTGAGAGAACCATTAGAACGACCGTGGAGGAACGACGTGAGAGAACATTAGAACGACCGTGAGAACCATTAGAACGCGTGAGAGAACCCATTAAACGACGTGAGAGAACCATTAGAACGACCGTGAGAGAACATTAGAACGACCGTGAGAGAACCCATTAGAACGACCGTGAGAGAATCATTAGAACGACGGGCGTGTGAGAGAACATCTGTATTAGAACGACCGTGAGAGAACCATTAGAACGACCGTGGGAGAACCATTAGAACGACCGGAGAGAATCATTAGAACGACCGTGAGAGAACCATTAGAACGACTGCGTTGAGAGAACCATTAGAACGACCGTGAGAGAACCATTAGAACGACCGTGAGAGAACCATAGAACGACGTGAGAGAACCATTAGAACGACCGTGAGAGAACATTAGAACGACCGTGAGAGAACCATTAGAACGACCGTGAGAGAACCATTAGAACGACGTGAGAGAACCATTAGAACGACCGTGAGAGAGAACCATTAGAACGACCGTGAGAGAACGACCGTGAGAGAACCATTAGAACGACGTGAGAGAACCATTAGAACGACCGTGAGAGAATCATTAGAACGACCGTGAGAGAACCATTAGAACGACGTGAGAGAACCATTAGAACGACCGTGAGAGAACCATTAGAACGACCGTGAGAGAACCATTAGACGACCGTGAGAGAACCATTAGAACGACGTGAGAGAACCATTAGAACGACCGTGAGAGAACCATTAGAACGACCGTGAGAGAACCATTAGAACGACCGTGAGAGAACCATTAGAACACCGTGTGAGAGAACCATTAGAACGACCGTGAGAGAACCATTAGAACGACCGTGAGAGAACCATTAGAAACGACCGTGAGAGAACCATTAGAACGACCGTGAGAGAACCATTAGAACGACCGTGAGGAACCATAAGAACGACCGTGAGAGAACCATTAGAACGACCGTGAGAGAACCATTAGAACGACCGTGAGAGAACCATTAGAACGACCGTGAGAGAATCATTAGAACGACCGAGTGAGAACCATTAGAACGACCGAGAGAGGACC
>NW_028234417.1:10445392-10447892 GCF_977035675.1 Penaeus japonicus | reverse complement strand
TCTGTAGCTCCGTGGCTATGCTCTGTGATGTGAATAATTCCTGTTTTTTTTTTGTTGTTGTTGTTTTTTGTGGAATACTTTTGATTTTTTATTTCCTGATGTGTTAATGTTTGGTGAAAAATGGAGCGTGATATCTGGCATGCTTTAAGAATAAAATAAAATCTGTAGATATACAAAAAATATACAAATGATTTTTACGTGGTATTTTTTTCCTTTTGTGTTTTTATCTTTGGTTATTTTTTCATTCTACATTTTCTTTCAGGTTCAAAGACTTACCATTCCATTTTCTAATAGCTATTTCTTCTCGTTCTTTTCTGTGCGTATTTTACAGCGTTTTTACATAAACAAAAATTGGGAACTGGGATATTAAATAGGGCGACTGACAATTTTCTAAAGCAATAATGTTTATAAGCGTACATATGCACCATGTGTGTGTGTGTGTGTGTGTGTGTGTGTGTGTGTAAGTGTGTGTGTGTGTAAGTATGTGTGTGTGCTTATACATGTGTAGGAACAATTATTTCAACATTCGGAAATCGTAAAGAAAAAGAAAACAACAACAAAAAAAAACATCAAAATATGATAGTCCATTTCGACAAAAAGAAAAGAAAAAAAAATTAGAAAAATAACCAAAGATTTAGCTAAGAAAAAAAAAAGTACATTGCACTAGAGCATATTTCGAAGAAATTAATCACTTTCTTAGGTCACCTAATAAGATTAGATTCCCAAGAGGATCAAGAAACAAAGCGAAGGTGATATGCCACTAAGCTTAGGAATTTGTAACAAGAGCGTGTTTGAAGCTTTAACGTATGGCTCAGAGGCGCTCAAGATCAATAAGTGGTTAGCTGAAAAACCCTAGAAGAGTAGAGAGAGCCTCGGTTATATTAATGGTGGGCATGCAGTTCAGACTACTTCAAAATGCAGCTCGCAGAAGGGAACATGGCAAGGCTGTTAACGAAAGCATTTGGAGTAAATGAAATTAAATGACAGTCGTTGGTAAGAACTTTTAAGAAATTGGACGCTCTGAGATGGACACCGGAGTGAATTGAAGCCATTTTGGAAGGCGGGGAGATGAAAGCCAAAAAAAGAAGGAGAAAAAATAGTTGGAATTCATTTCTTTAATAAAATGGCTAGAAAGTCATGGCTTTATAGTGGGCTGGAAATGCAGGCTGACGGTGATTTCACACACACACACATATATATACATTTACATATATATGTATATGCATACACATATATATATATATATATATATATATATATATATATATATATATATATATATATATACATATATAAGTATATATATGTATATATATATACATATATACATATATACATATATATATATATATATACATATATATATATGTATATATATATATATATAATATATATGTATATATACAGTATATACACACATATGTAACACACACATATACATATACATATATATGTTTATGTGTATAAATAGAAAAATATATATATATATATAATACATAAATAGTATTTATATATATAATATATATATATTTGTATATACATACATATATAAATATACATATAAAATATATATATATATATATATATATATATATACATACATACATATATATATATATATATATATATATATATATATATACATATACACACATAAGTTTGTATGTGTGTGTGCGTGTGTGTGTGCGCGTGTGTGTGTGAGTGAGTGAGTGAGTGTGTGTGTGTGTGTGTGTGTGTGTGGAGAGTGAGGTGGTGTGTGTGAGATGAGTGAGAGATGAGAAGAGTGTGTGTGTGTGTGTGAGTGAGCGTTTGTGTGTGTGTGTGTGTGTGTGTGTGTGAGTCCGAGTATGTGAATGTGTATATGTATGAACTGCAACCACGTTGCTAGACGTATGACAGTCCTACGTGACTACGACTTGTACATAAACACGCACACACACATTTATATTCGAACGTTCATAATTCCATTTACTTAGGGTCGCATATGGCCTTAAATATTATGCTTATCATAAATCGACAAACACACAGATTAGACAGCAACGAACGGAATCTATCCCATGCCTATCCTTTGCTTATCTACTTAAATCTCCGGTTGGGACGAAGACACATCCCTTGACTCACTAACCCATACACTGTGCTAGAAATCCTGCAACAGGAATCCTTGCTCAGGAAAAAAAGCGCTAGGTGTCCGTATACGATCAACGGTGCAAATCCGACCCATGGCAAGGTAAGTTCCTCAACAGGGGACATTAACAGGTGCCACGGGTGCGTCGTACAGGTCAATAAGTCATGCGCCGCCCGTCACGTCACGCAAGGCTCCCTCTCAACCAGAGCTTGCAAAGGCGAAGGAAAAAAGCGTCAAAGAGCTTTTGCAATCGGCCAAACGGAAGCGCTTTCTGTTTACGGCGGAAGAAAACAAAGGGATAACTCGCTCTTGCAATTTTTATCCGATGACTACTGATTTGCAACTGTGATAATCGGATACTTCGGGGCGTTCAGT
>NW_028234417.1:10432892-10437892 GCF_977035675.1 Penaeus japonicus | reverse complement strand
CTCCACCTCCCCCCCTTCCCCAGCACGCCCTCCACCTCAACCCTCCCTCCCCCAGCACGCCCTCCACCTCCCCCCTCCCCCCGCCCGCCTTCCACCCCCCCTCCCCTCCCCCAGCACGCCCTCCACCTCCCCCCCTCCCCCAGCACGTCCTCCCCCTCCCCCCCTCCCTCCCCCAGCATGCCCTCCACCTCCCCCCCCTCCCCCAGCACGCCCTCCACCTCCCCCCAGCACGCCCTCCACCTCCCCCCCTTCCCCAGCACGCCCACCACCTCCCCCCTCCCCTCCCCCAGCACGCCCACCCCCTCCCCCCCCCCCTCCCCCAGCACGCCCTCCACCTCCCCCCCTCCCTTCCCCAGCACGTCCTCCACCTCCCCCCCTCCCCCAGCACGCCCTCCACCTCCTCCCCCCCCCCCTCTCACAGGCACCATTTGTCACTGTCTGTATTGGCTCCGCGGCTGCTACTGAGTGCCATGTAAGAGTAGCTGCTCACGATGCTGTCTAATGCGGATGATCATTTATCTCTCGGGTGTGGCATCGGAGGCAAGAGTGGGTGGGGGGGGGGGGCGGTGAGCTGTATTAATGATGGTGATGATGATATCGATGATAGTGATGATAGCAATAATTGTGACAATGGTGAAAATGATAAGGGTGATAGCAATCACGATGATAGCAATTGAGATAATAGCAATGAGGATGATTTTAATGGTATTAGAAATGATAAGACTGATGATGAATATGATTATCATAATGATTATAACAATAGGAAAAACAACTATACCCAACAAAATACCAGCATCAGCATCGCGTAAAAAAAAAAAAAAAAAAAAAAAAAACGATAAAATTGTTATAAAGATAAAAATTTAAAAAAAACGATAAAATCATCATAAAGATAATAAAAACGGTAAAAAATCGCGTCAGAAAATAGATCCAACAGGCTCGGCTGACATAAAAATGGCAACATGCAACACAAAAACAAACCGAGCAAACTTTGTTGTCTGTTCATTTACACTGCAATCATTCCTTGATCCTTGATAGACGACTGACGTTATTCCGGATGCATGAGACCTGCAGATCTGTCTTCAGTATCATTAGACTCGACAGCGTCTCATAAGAAGGTTGTGTATTGCCAAGAATCAACACGACTATATCTCTCGGTGGAGAAAAAAAAAAAAAAAAAAAAAAAAAAAAAAACAGAGACAAGCCACGGATTAATAGCATCTAGGAAGGAACACGGAGCCAAAAATATTAGAACAATAAAGCATCATATTATTGTGTCCCAGTGGGATTACGACAATATATATAAACGAATTTCACTAATATTACAATAAGTAGAAGAGCTAAAAAAGGACGTTGTTTCCTGATGTTTCGCCATTTATAAGAATTCCTTCGAGATCACAGACCCTCAGAGCTTATGATCCTAAAAACAAAATGCGTAAATATTGCATTATGAAAGCCAGTATATTTTATTTAACAGGGTGTGGGTACAGATCAACTTTACACGAATGAGTGAATAAAAAGATAATACTAAAATGAAATATGATTTATGTTATTTATAGCTGATGATTGTTGGTATTTGCGAATCGGAACTGACTTTTCCAGGAATAATGCAGATGATGGAAATAATCATTATAGTATGATATAATTGCGAAAACGAAAAATAGTAATGGTAGATATTGTCGTTATCATCATCATCATCATTATTATAAATCACTCATTATCATTATCGTTTTCTTTTTTCAATATTATCATTAATACCACTATCATTATCAATATCATCACCATTATCAGAATCGTTATTATCATCATCATCCTTATTACCATTATCGTGATGATGATTATTGCTTTTGTTACCATTATTATTACTAATATTATTATTATCATTGTTATTATCCGTATTATAATTATATCATTATTACTATTATTATCATTATCATTATCATTATTATCATCATTATTATCATCATTATCATTATCATTATCATAATCACTATCATTATCACTAATTATTTTCTTTATTATTGTTATCATTATTATCATCTTCATTTTCAGCATCATTATCACTTTCATTATTATTATGGTTAGCTCTAGTATCATTATCATCATTGATTTTGCTGTTATATTATCATTAAAACTAGCATTTTATTATTATGAATCTAATTGTTATCATCATTATTATTATCATTAGCATGATTGCTAATATCATTATCACCATCATTATTAATATTTTTTTCATTTTTATCATTAATGTTTTCATGATTATTATCATTACTATTATCATCATCATTGTTATCATCATCATCATTATCCTCATTAGTATTATCATTATTGTTATAAGTGTCATTATCAATATTATTATCATCGTTATTGGTATCTCATTACTGATATCCTTATCATAATAGCGGTAATAGATATAATATTATAATCATCACACCAAAAAAAAAAAAAAAAAAAAAAAAAAAAAGGCGATGTTAATCCTGATAAAAAACAGTAAGTAGCTTTGGCGCCTCAAAGCGAAATCCATTTTTCAACACAAACAACTTCGATACAAAAGAACGAACGTATCCTCTGAACTTCACAAAAGATAAAAGACATAGCTCGTCTGGAATAAGTACTGTCTCTTTGTTTTCGTCGTAAAAGAAGAGGAAGAAGATATAAAAAAAAACAAAAAACACTAAGGTATAAGTACTGTCTCTTTCTTTTCGTCGTAAAAGAGGAAGAAGATAAAAAAAAAAATAAACACTAAGGAATAAGTACTGTCTCTCTGTTTTAGTCGTAAAAGAGGAGGAAGAAGAAGATATATATATATATATATATATATATATATATATATATATATATATATATACATATATATATAACACTAAGGAATAAGTACTGTCTCTTTGTTTTCGTCGTAAAAGAAGAAGAAAAAGAAGATATATATATAAAAAAAAAAAACAGTAAGACAAATGAACAAAAAAAAAAAAAAAAGGAGAGAAATATCTTCCAAGGTTTGTTGTTGAGAACGGATGGCAATCGGTGTTGATACAAGTAATAAAGACGAGATGAGAAAGAAGCGGAGTGTTTGTCTGTCTCTTTTTCCCCCAAGAGGCAATTTTGACGAGCCAGCGACGACGCATCAGGAGGAGGGGGGCGGGGGTGCGGGGGGCGGGGGGGAGAGGGGATAGACTGAGAGTATTTTCGAGGTGGAGAGAGAAAAGGGGGATCAGAATTATCGATTTCGGATTTAAAAAAAAAAGAAAAAAAAGAAAGAAAGAAATAAAGAAAAGAAACGATTTTGGATTTAAAAAAAAAAAGAAAAAGAAAGAAAGAAAGAAAATAAATTAAAAGAAAGAAGCAACGAGATCAGATGACGGGCGTGAGTAATTTGCTGTGTCAGCCCCGGTATGGGTTAATGTTCGGAATATATTTCAGTCGGCGCCGGATTATGAAATTGATTTTTTTTTCTAGCTGGAATTGTCATTATATGATATCCTTTTGAACTTTACAAATGAAGCCCTTCAAGATGTATGTGTCTAGATCAAACGAAGAAAATGAGAAATTGAAGATAATGATATCATAAAGAGCATAATCACTATATACTGATAATGGTCTCCTCATACTTTGACACTATATAAAAGCTTAAAAGTGCAAAAAAGCATCCCTGTCAAATTCGTGATGCCCTGCTGGAAAAAGTGTCAAGATGAGGATGTCAGAACAGGAAGTCATGAGAACTCCCCATTTCGAGGTTAAAGCAAAGAGATTCGTCTCTACCTGTGCCACCGTCCAGAGAAGGATGCTTCCTACATCCTGACATCCTGACATCCTACACGGACAAGCTTGGCGAACAACTGACATCCCAGCACGTACCCACATACCCACGGACCCACGTACCCACGTACCCACGGACCCACAGCCGCAGCAAGACAGGCTATCAGAGAAATAAAACGTCATATACGCCATAGTTAACCCCGTCTCTTGCCAGCCTCTCAATGATCCGTTGCTTTTTTCTTTCCCGATATGAGCTTCCCACCTCATAACCTTCCTCATTTTCGAAGAAAGGATCTAGAAATATAAGGATCATCAATAGCCTGGGGTTAGTGATGGCCTCGTAACCCAGTGACCCACATGTTTGTTACACAAAAACAGTTTATGGATATGTGTGTGTGTTAGAATGATTGTGCTTGTATTTGTTTGTGTATGTTTTTCTTTACTTATGTGTATGTTTGTATGTTTTTATGTGTATGTGTTTGTGTGTGTATCGTATATGTATATACATACACACACACACACACTTATGTGTGTGTATGTATATATATATATATATATATATATATATATATTATATATATATATATATATATATATATATATATTATATATATATGTATGTGTGCTTGTGTGTGTGTCAGTATATATATATATATATATATATATATATATATATATATATATATATATATATATATATATATATATATAATATATATATATATATATATATATATATATATATATATATATATATATATATATATATATATATATATTATATATTATATATATATATATATATATATATATATATATATATATTATATATGTATATATATATAATACATATATATATATATATATATATATATATATATATATATATATATATATATATATATATATATATATATATATATATATATATATATATTATAAATATAATATATATTATATTTGTATATATGTATATGTATATGCATATATATGTAAATATATATATATATATATATATATATATATATATATATATATATATATATATATACATATATATGTATACATATATATGTATATATATATATATATATATATATATATATATAGAGAGAGAGAGAGAGAGAGAGAGAGAGAGAGAGAGAGAGAGAGAGAGAGAGAGAGAGAGAGAGATGGATAGATAGATAGATAGATAGATAGATAAATAGATAGATAGATAGATAGACATGTGTGTGTGTATGTGAAAGAGA
>NW_028234417.1:10425392-10427892 GCF_977035675.1 Penaeus japonicus | reverse complement strand
ATATGTCATTATCCTATGCTAATATATATGTGTGCGTAATATTGGTTCGTGTGGTTCTAAATGTGATTGCACTCCAACATATCAGTAAATTCCCTCTGACCCATTCAACCTAAATTCAATGAAATACAATTAAAAACGAAATATCAAACTAATATCCCATTCAACGCTTACTAATTTCTGATTTCAATGAATCAAAGACACAGGTAGAAATCAACTATATTACGGGTTTATATTAATTACATTAGTTTATCTCGTCCAAGTAAATACTCTTAACAATCCTGTACCTGAATACACTTCGGAGAGAACTATTTACATCAAAGAATGAAAAAAAAAATTCAAAAATAAAAAATAAACATTCAGCGAGGCGATTTAAAATCCTCAAAGGCCAAATTAAAAAAAAAACAAAAGAACATCGCATTGCGTGATGACAAAACGTTCCAACCCAAATATCTTAAAGTAACATTAAAAAAATAATTCCTTTATCTTGCATATTGATACAGGAATATAATTACTGCCATCAGCATTATCTTGAACACGAATATAAGTCAAAACACTTTAGTTAGACATTAATGAAGAGAAATGACACTGATTCTAGTCTCATGGATTTTTAATGTACATTTAGATTTGCATTGTTGCTTTAATGGCAATATTGGCACTTATCAACCCACGCATTGTAACATTACGTATTGATAGGATGTACTAGTGTCGTTGCATCTGCAAGTGGCAGAACTATTATCGTTAGTGTTAAATCGAACTTATAGATTTTATTTGATGAAACACCTCCATTTTCATACAGAATATTCCTGATATGCTTTCAGTGTCCTTCAGTACCTTTCTGTAGCCTTGTCTTAATAAGAAAATCATATCACTATTGCTTCCTTCCTCTCGATATTTATTACAATGAGACATTAACTCCTTGCAATATGACTGATGCGTGCGAGTAACAATCCACTCAGATAAGCGAGAAGAAATCCACTCACATAAGCGAGTAGCAATCCACTCACATAAGCGAGTAGCAATCCACTCACATAAGCGAGTAGCAATCCACTCACATAAGCTAGTCCCAATCCAATCACATAAGCGAGTCCCAATCCAATCACATAAGCGAGTCCCAATCCACTCACATAAGCGAGTCCCAATCCACTCACATAAGCGAGTCCCAATCCACTCACATAAGCGAGTAGCAATCCACTCACATAAGCGAGTCCCAATCCACTCACATAAGCGAGTAGCAATCCACTCACATAAGCGAGTCCCAATCCACTCACATAAGCGAGTAGCAATCCACTCACATAAGCGAGTCCCAATCCACTCACATAAGCGAGTAGCAATCCACTCACATAAGCGAGTCCCAATCCACTCACATAAGCGAGTAGCAATCCACTCACATAAGCGAGTCCCAATCCACTCACATAAGCGAGTCCCAATCCAATCACATAAGCGAGTCCCAATCCACTCACATACGCGAGTCCCAATCCACTCACATAAGCGAGTAGCAATCCACTCACATAAGCGAGTCCCAATCCACTCACATAAGCGAGTCCCAATCCAATCACATAAGCGAGTCCCAATCCAATCACATAAGCGAGTCCCAATCCAATCACATAAGCGAGTCCCAATCCACTCACATAAGCGAGTCCCAATCCAATCACATAAGCGAGTCCCAATCCAATCACATAAGCGAGTCCCAATCCAATCACATAAGCGAGTCCCAATCCACTCACATAAGCGAGTCCCAATCCAATCACATAAGCGAACTCACGCAAGCCATATCCAACATCGTCTCCCCACCCCCTACCCCCACCCCACCTACCCCCATTCCCTTATTTCCGTCTCATAATGAGGCTGTGAGATGTTAGCGACATGAGGATCATGCGCGGTCCACATGGCATTCCGGCTCCCAAGGGATGCAGTCATGCGGTGAGAGGCTGCGAAGTGGCCGTATCTTTGGCGACTCGGTTCTTTCTGTCCTGCATGACGATGGGGACGTCATGGCAGATTGAGATGCATGAGCGAGAGGCCCCTATAACTCGCGGGTGGTTCAAAGCGGGTGCACGAAGCGAACTAATGTGCAAGTTGCAAGGTATAATCTATGGTGTGTGTGTGGGGGGGTCCCTTTGTGGGGGTATAATCTAGGGTGTGTGTGTTGGGGGGGTCCCTTTGAGGGGGTATAATCTAGGGTGTGTGTGTTGGGGGGTCCCTTTGTGGGGGTATAATCTAGGGTGTGTTGGGGGGGGTCCCTTTGTGGGGGTATAATCTAGGGTGTGTGTGTGTGGGGGGTCCCTTTGTGGGGGGGATAATCTAGGGTGTGTGTGGGGGGGGGCCCTTTGTGGGGGGTATCATCTAGGGTGTGTGTGTTGGGGGGTCCCTTTGTGGGGGTATAATCTATGGTGTGTGTGTTGGGGGGTCCCTTTGTGGGGGTATAATCTAGGGTGTGTTGGGGGGGGGTCCCTTTGTGGGGGTATAATCTAGGGTGTGTGTGTGTGGGGGGTCCCTTTGT
>NW_028234417.1:10412892-10415392 GCF_977035675.1 Penaeus japonicus | reverse complement strand
CTCCCTTCCCCCTCTCTCCCCGTAGCTCCTTTGATCCTTACCTTCGCTTCCGATCCCCAGCCTTTCGCTCCCTCAGCCCCCTCAGCGCGCGGCCTATTTGCCTCTTCCCCGGGAGGCAGCGTCAGCAACTTAGTCCCATTTCCCGCTCGCTATGGCCGAGGACACCCCGTAGCACAGACAGGGAGATGCCGCCGAAAATGCGAGTAGAACTTTTGGGTGCAATCGTGCCCGAGCAATGATGTCACAACGGACCGCGAATTTACGAGGGGAAAAGTTCCTCGCAAATCACACAAGTCGACTCCGCGTTAATTACAGACCCGACGGCAACGCCCATCCGTGCAATTAGCATTTCGTTCCGACGCGTTCTTTGTCCTGATTACGTGATTATCACGGCAGTCGCCTCCGTGTAGCCTGTACCCTATAGCCTGTAGCCTGTAGCCTGTAGCCTGTAGCCTGTCGTCCAAAACACAATTCGAGTCTATTTGGCAGTCTGAACCAGTGTCAACCGACATTTAAAAGCAACTTTGAAAGCCTTTAAGATTGCCCTTCCCTCCCTTGATCTCCCAGCCGCCGTTACCCCGATGCCGGCGGCGTTGTGGAGAGCGAAGCACCCTCTCTCAGAAGACACTTTTGCGGTGCCAGAGATTAATGGCCCTTCAAGGACGGGCGCGGGGAGACATCTGAGGGATGTTTACATGGAAAGGCGAATAACAGACAGGCTGGCTGAAGGCTGAAGGGAGGAAAAAGTGAGACTTTTTGTCTGAAACGGTTTTAACCCTTGACAAACAACACGTACAGATAATACCAATATTGACATATAAATGACAAACAGACATCTCTATCACAGAAGAAACTGCGAAAAACAATGCTACAAAATATCTCATTCTAGTGTAATCATTGCTCAGTTTCTAGATCGTTCCATTGATGGCCAGACTTTCATGGAAGAGATGTTATTCTTACAGACCTTTATGTGTGTGATCGACTGAGCGTGAATTTACGTGTGGCTAAGATTGAGTTCTGGAGTATGTTAATGCGAATTGGTAATGGATGAGAGGGAAGGGTGAGGAAGAGAGAAGGGGGGGGAAGGAGAGGACGAAAGAGAGAGAGAGAGAGAGAGAGAGAATGAGAGAGAGAGAGAGAGAGAGAGAGATAGTGGATGAATGAGAGAGAAAGGAAGATAATGGATGAGTGAGAGAAAGAGAGATAGAGATATAGATAGAGATAGAAATAGATATATATATTTATAGATAGAGAGAGGGAAAAGATTACAAGGCACAGAAGGAGATACCTACAATATGTGGCGTAAGCGAAAAAAGACAGAGAGAGAGGGTGAGAGAGAGAGAGAGAGAGAGAGAGAGAGAGAGAGAGAGAGAGAGAGAGAGAGAGAGAGAGAGAGAGAGAAAGAAAGTTAAAGAGAGAGAGAGAGAGAGAGAGAGAGAGAGAGAGAGAGAGAGAGAGAGAGAGGCAGATAGACAACCATATAGAGACAGAAATACAAACAGAAAAAAAACAGAAGAGAGAGAGAGAGAGAGAGAGAGAGAGAGAGAGAGAGAGAGAGAGAGAGAGAGAGAGAGAGAGAGAGAGAGAAGCAAAACCTCACCCTGTACAGCCAGTTCACGAGTCCAAGATTCTCAACGAACTGACTCCCGTTTCGCCAGCGCTGATATAATGTACATGGACCTAGTTGCTTCCTAAGACACTTTATAAAAGGTTAGCGCCGGTTAAGTTTAGTGGCGACCCCTCCCTTACTGCGTGGTCTGATAAAGCTTAAAAACGCTGCGTTCTTGACATTCTACATTCCTTCTAGGCTGTTAAACAACCACTATTTGTAAAAAGGTCACTTGTAGGTATGATGAAAACTGCCATTAGTTGGATTGCTTTGTAAATTTCTAACTGTCAGACGCTCGCTGGCACCATTTCTAGAAAGCCTGACGTTTCCACAATATACGGCACGGAGAGAAAGATTTCTTGAAAATCTGATTTTTTTTTTTTTTTATTGCCTGAAGTGAAGAAGAACAAGAAGACGGCACACTTACGTATTCCCGGCGACATCTTCGTGAGGACCGTAAAAAAGGAAGAGAATCTCCCTCGCTCCAGTCTGGATGCTGCATCTCACTCAGCCGGTCATTAGATATCCATTCCTATCTCACACCCACTCTCCTGCTCTCTGTCTTGCGTTCGCGTTCCTTATACGTTGAAATATAATCTCTTTACTTCGGAAGAGCAAGGCTAATGCTCAAGTACTTAAATACTTACTCGAGATATGTAGTCTACACCGCGGGGTAACAGAGACAAAACTATGGGGAGGTTCCGGGCGAGCAAGAGATGCAAATGAGTCCCCGCCACGCACAGATCTCCCGGCCCGTTATGCCCCTCGCAGGAGAGATGGACGGGAAGCCATAAACGAAGATATCCCAAGACGAGGATGTACTTTTTGGCACTGATCTCATACTTGGCCCCCTGCGAGAGAGTCTTCCGTAGGTGCACGCGGGGCAGGCAG
>NW_028234417.1:10387892-10390392 GCF_977035675.1 Penaeus japonicus | reverse complement strand
AATAGTAATAGTAATGAGAGTAATGATAACCAGGAGGAAAATAATAACAATGATGATGATAATGAAAATGATAATGGCAATAATGAAGATAATAATAATGACAGTAATTATCATAATGATATTAATATTGATGAATATAATAATGATGGTAATGCTAATAACAATAATAAAGATAACAATGATATTATGATACTGATAATAATGATAATAATGATTATTATATGTTCATAATGACAATGTTAATAGTGATTATAATGATAATGATAAAGATAATGATAATAAAGATAATGATAATAATGTTTATAGTAATGACAAAAATGACGATAACAGGAATGATCGTGATAATAATGATAATGAAAGCAAAAACAACAATGATGATCATGATAGCAAAAATGAGGATAAAAATTATGAATAATAACAATGATGATAACGATAATGACAATAATATTAATATCACAATAAAAAAATAGTGATAATGGTAATAAAAAAAAAGTCTTATTGTATGATAATCACAACAACAACAACAGCAATGATAAAAAAAAATCATAATATTAATGATTACCTATTTAATTAGGATTAATAAAAGCCAAAGAAGATAAGAGGATTATTCTGCACTAGCAGCGCTGGCAGAAAACAAGCTCTTGACACCGCTCATTACACCTTTAGAATTAGCAAATTATTAATATCTTTGGAAGCATCATGTCATTATAGACACAGACTCAATGGTAATGATAATGATAATGCAGTCAAAATGATGCAAATAAAAATGCTGGGTGTTATTTATTTGATTTTTGATTATGAGGCAACATAAGTATGGAAAATAACGTTGCTTAATTAGAATAAGTTCTCTCTCTCTCTCTCTCTCTCTCTCTCTCTCTCTATCTATCTATCTATCTATCTATCTATCTATCTATCTATCTATCTATCTATCTGTGTTTATTTGTTCATCTGTTGAAATCTCTATATGCATAGATGCGTGCCATATATGCACACGCTTGTCTCCTTTTGCAACATCTAACTATTCATCGTAATACAAACTATGATTAAAATGGATTTATAATGGAACTAAGAGGAGGAGGAGGAGGAGCAAAGGGGAGCGAATCCACACCTTCAACCCAGCCGGCTGCCCTCCGCTGTAAGGTCAGGGGAGGTCAGACCTCGCGAAGCCCGTCACGGTACAGAGCTCCGTGGATTTAGGAACTAACTTCAACGATATTTCTGACGTGCATTTTAACTCTCATGATATGTGGCGAAAACGGATATTTTTGGGGGTGAGAACTTTTAACCAAAATCAACTTTGGTGCTACTTTATTAGTCCACTTCCGTTCGAGCTACGTAGGGGTATTGAGTTGTAAAATAAATAGAATATGAAGTTACTACACTATTCTGTAAATTTGTAGATGTCGGTGAGTTATGTATGTGTGAGTGTTTGTACACAGGC
Organism: Penaeus japonicus; assembly: GCF_977035675.1. Lineage (NCBI taxonomy): Eukaryota > Metazoa > Arthropoda > Malacostraca > Decapoda > Penaeidae > Penaeus > Penaeus japonicus. Next base: position 10,388,951 of record NW_028234417.1, on the reverse strand, counting down.
ACGCACTATGATAGAGATGGAGAAAGTGAGAAAGAGAGAGAGAGAGAGTGAGAGAGAGAAAGATAGAGAGAGAGAGATAGGGAGAGAGTGAGAGAGTGAGTGAAAAAGAGAGAGATAACGTTTAAGAAAATTTTATTGTTATATCAGTATTAATAATGTCACACACTTTATACCGCAACAATAATCGCTGATGAAGCAGTTGGCATAACACTGACAGAAAGTAATTATTACGTACATTGTTCACTCAAGTCAACATTCAACATTAAACATTCAAGTCCCTCGCCGTATTCTCTTCCCATCACATAAAACAAAAAGGACCACCGGTATCATTAAACACGGGTAGAGTAAACTTGATCGAGTTAATCGCTTACCCAACCCACACGAGAGCTAAAGTTTGCTTTGAATTCCCTGGCACATGACAAACATCCGATCATTTTTTTGTTTTGCTGCTACTCTCAATGTATTTCTTCACCATCCCCCTACCCCCCCCCCCTCCCTGGGACTCTCTGACCCTTCACTCTGGCCGAATGTACTTCACACCCCCTCCCCCCCCCCCTCTTATCTCTGAGCAAACACTCTTGCTGAATGTACTAGAATGTACCTCATTTTCACCACTTTTTCCGTAGGTCTTTCTGAGCCCTGACTTTAGCCAGGGGTCTTTCTCAGCCCTAACTCTAGCCAGGGGTCTTTCTCAGCCCTAACTCTAGCCAGGGGTCTTTCTCAGCTCTAACTCTAGCCAGGGGTCTTTCTCAGCCCTAACTCTAGCCAGGGGTCTTTCTCAGCTCTAACTCTAGCCAGGGGTCTTTCTCAGCCCTAACTCTAGCCAGGGGTCTTTCTCAGCCCTAACTCTAGCCAGGGGTCTTTCTCAGCTCTAACTCTAGCCAGGGGTCTTTCTCAGCCCTAACTCTAGCCAGGGGTCTTTCTCAGCTCTAACTCTAGCCAGGGGTCTTTCTCAGCCCTAACTCTAGCCAGGGGTCTTTCTCAGCCCTAACTCTAGCCAGGGTCTTCTCAGCCCTAACTCTAGCCAGGGCGGTCTTTCTCAGCCCTGACTCTAGCCAG
>NW_028234417.1:10380392-10382892 GCF_977035675.1 Penaeus japonicus | reverse complement strand
CGTGCACTCCACTTTCTTCATACTATGTTTATGTGCATGTAATCGTTTGTGTGCGTATATGTGTAGGTATTCATATATGTGTGTGTATGTATGTCCGTGCGTGCAATCGTATGTATATATGTATATTTTATATATGTACATGTATATATTGATGTAAATATGCATGCGCCTTTCTGCACTACAAACATGTATGTATATGTGAAAGTGTGTGTGTGTGCGTGTGTGTGTGTGTGTGTGTGTGTCCACGATCCTTTCAGAAACCCTCGAGCTAACTGCCAACAAGTCTTCACACGTATTAATTGCTCTTGACTGAGGCCGTAAACTGTCCAACTGTCAAGCCTTTGCTCATTAGTCGTAGCTTCTGAAGTAAAAATTGTAAGAAATCACTTAATTCTTACAACTTGAACAGCGTGTGCATTGCATGACTAAGAGGACGCAAAACTCAAGTAGAATATATATGAAATGAAATAAATCTTGTTCTTATAATTTCCAAACATCTTAGCAAAATTATTACGAGTTCGAAACTTCGGAAACATTAGTCCTGGTCTTGAATAACGTGTCATTTCTTTGCTTAGTTATATTCACTTTTTGTTTTAATGTCTTATACATTTTTTTAAAGATAGAAAACATTTGACAACCAACAAGTGAATTAGAAAATTTATTGCGCAAAAAAAATATGATTCCTACACACACACGCACACTCATACACATCCATGAGTGTGTATATGTGCACCTTTAAGTAAGTGTGTCAACGATACGCACATCAGTAACACGACAAAAGCAAGAAATTAAGTCCAGTTGTAATGAAAAGGAGAACACCAAATATATGACGTATGAAGTCAAACTGAACTCGCCACCGGAAACAGAAAAGAAAATGTGTTTTATCGTCCAGCCGGGAAGCGGGTTTTACTCGGGTCACGCTTAGTATGACTGCCTCTTGTCACACGCACACGCACGCACACAAGCACAAGCACAAGCACACAGATATATAAATTAATAGATCGACAGATGTGTGTATGTATATATATATAATTTATATATATATATATATATATATATATATATATATATACAATAAATATACATATTCACATATGTATGTATGTATGTTATATTATATATATATATATATATATATATATATAATTTATATATATATATATATATATATATATATATATATATACAATAAATATACATATTCACATATGTATTGTAGGTGTGTCTACATATAACCCCATACATTTATACGCACATAGCATATATAAGACAATATAAAACAAGGAGCAGCAGTTTAATGAGTCTCGTCCAATTAATATAACGAAGAACGATACAAAAAAAAAACAAAAAAACATACATGGTCATTACCGACAACCATTAAAAGTCTTGAGGTGAGTGACCGACTACGACCTCGAAAAGACGACCTCGTCTATGAAAGATGGTCTTTTGGTTCATTATCCTCAAGCCACAAGAACCATACGAGGTCAGAGAGTCGAGTCGTTGACCTGTGGCCGAGTTCCTCTTCCTCTTTCGTCTTGGATCTGGACTGATGGCACAGTCTGCCCCGCGAAGAGATGCCTGGGATCAGATATTTGTCTCCTTCTCTCGTTGACGGATCGTTCTATTAGCTGTATGGCTGAGTCGTTCTTTTAGCTTATAGCTGGGGTCGTTCTGTGAACTGTAAGCAGGGGTCGTTTTATTGGGTGTAAGCAGGGGTCGTTTTATTGGGTGTAAGCAGGGGTCGTTTTATTGGGTGTAAGCTGGGGTAGTTTTATTAGGTGTATGGCTGAGTCGTTCTGTTAGCTTTAAGCTGAAGTCGTTTTAATGGCTTTAAGCTGTGGTCGTTCTGTTATTTGGAAGTTGGGGTCGTTATGTTACCTTTAAGCCGAGGTCGTTCTGTTAACTGTAAGCTGGGGTCGTTTATGGGCTGTAAGCTGGCTTCGTTCAATCAGCTGTATGGCTGAGTCGTCGTGTTAGCTTTAAGCTGGGTTCGTTTTATTATTTTAAGCTGGGGTCGTTCTATGAGTTTAAAACCGGGGCCTTTTTAATACCTGTGAGCTGGGGTCGTTCTGGAAGCCTTTAGCCGGGGTCGTTCTATTAGCGGCAATATGAGGTCGTTGTATTAGTTTAAAGCTGGGGTCGTTGTATTGACTGTCAGCTGAGGAATCGTTTTCTAAGCTTCAAATCAGGGTTCATGTATTAGCTGTAAATTTAGATCTTTCTATTAGCTGAAGGACAGAGTCGTTATCTCAGCTGTAAGCCTGGGTTGTGCTATTAGCAGTAGGCCGGAGCCGACGGATTTTTTTTTTTCTTTCTTTCTTTCTTTTACTCGTCGAGAACGCACCGTGCGTATTCAGATTTTTTCTTTATTGATATGCTTCACCATATATATTATCACTCGATCTATTATCCCTCTTTATCTGTCTCTTTCTCTCTCTATCTGTCTATCTAGCTATCTATCGATTTATCTATCTCAATTTCTCTCTCTTTCTCTCTCTCT
>NW_028234417.1:10355392-10357892 GCF_977035675.1 Penaeus japonicus | reverse complement strand
TTCGTACTACTTTGGACTTTGATTCCACTTTCGTACTACTTTGGACTTTGATTCCACTTTCGTACTACTTTGGACTTTGATTCCACTTTCGTACTCCTTTGGACTTTGATTCCACTTTCGTACTACTTTGGACTTTGATTCCACTTTCGTACTACTTTGGACTTTGATTCCACTTTCGTACTACTTTGGACTTTGATTCCCCTTTGTCTCCACTTTGTTTCTACTTTGCCTCAATTTTGCTTCCCCTTTGCCTCCATTTTTATTCTACTTTGTCTCTACTTTGTTACTACTTTGCTTTGATGTTACTACTTTGCACTTTCCTTCCATTTTGCTACCACTTTGTCTCTACTTTATTCCTACTTTGTATCTTTGCTCTAATTTGATTCAACTTTGCTTCCAGTTTGCGTCCAGTTACCACTTTGTTCTCTTGATCCACTTTGCTTTCTGGCTTCACTTATTTTTCCTTGCCCCAACGTGGCTTCCACTTTGCTTCCACGTTCCACTTTAATCCCTTGACCCCCTTTGCTCCCCAGCTCTATCTTATTTCCACTTTTTTCCCTTGACCTCCTGTGCTCTCTAGCTCTATCTTATTTCCACTTTTTTCCCTTGACCTCCTGTGCTATCTAGCTCTATCTTATTTCCACTTTACTTTCGCTTTCCTTCCTTTCCCCACTTAACATGCCTCTCTCGGCCATGAATGTTAAATGAATTAGAAAATGCTATTCTGTGTCCATGTTTATCTACTGTAGTTGAAAAGGAGAAAGTCAGGAGCAAGGAAAGGCTACGACGAGAAACGGAAGACTTTTTACCGGATTTGCGAACCTTTCAAAAAATGTGAATTAAACATGTTGAAGTTGATTACTTGAGCGGGAGAGAAAAGATTTTTCTCTTGTAAAGCTGTGAATAAGGCTAAAGACTTTCTTAAGTAAGATCATTATTGTTTATCTCATCATCCGTTTTGTTATCATCTTATTAATCATTACTATTGCTATTATTATTATTTTTGTAAATACTATTATCATTAGCATTACTATTGATATTATTGTTATCATTATCTTGATCATCATGATTATAATCATCAGAATAATAATCATTATAACTATTATAAGCATTATAATTGTTGTTGTCGTTGTTACCATTGTGATCATTATCATTGTTAATTGTTAATTGGTATTGATATCAGTATCGTTTTTGTAACCCTTGTTTTGTTTTGTTTTTTACCATTATCTTTAATATCCTCTATTAGTCTTGTCAACATTAATATAACGCTATCGTTTCATCATAATCATTATTACTAATCATTATCATCATTACTAATCATCATCATTATTATCTTATAGTTCATCTCATTGTCATGCCATTACTATCATTCTAATGTTATATTGAGGGCATGTCCTGCACCACTACCGCGGCGGGTCCCGAGCGCGTTGGCCAGGCGCTGTTCCCGCCGCCGCCGCTGCGAGAGGTCGTCCTTCACGGAATGTTCAATACGAGCCTCTCGAGAGCCGTCGGGAGTCGGGCCGTGTCGTGCGAGTAATTAAAGATCGGCGCGCAAATATCGCGATAACTTAGACCCGGAAGGTCGGAAGCGAGGCGGTGCGGGGAAGCCGTCGCCACCAACGAATTACCGATCGTCGGCGCCGCGGAGCCGACGGACCGAGAGGCTGAGGGGCACAGGAACCGAGGGACCGAGGGACCGAGGTCTGTCGCCAGGGACCGAGGGGCCGACGGACCGAGAGGACGAGGGGCGCAGGGACCGAGGGACCGAGGGACCGAGGTCTGTTGCCAGGAGATGGGAGGGCGAAAGGTCCTTTTTTATATTATTGTTACCAATGCTTTTATTTTCCTTTGTATTCGATCCTCATTGTTTTCCTTGCATTAAACTTGCACATGTGTGTTTGTGTGTGTGCGTGTCTGTGTGTGTCTGTTGGTGTGTATGTGTGTGTGTGTGTGTGTGTGAGTGTGTGTGTTTGTATGTATGTGCGTGTGTGTGTGTGTATGCACATGTGAGTGTGTGTGTGTGTGTGTGTGTGTAATTTTGTATGAATGTGTGCACGTATAAGTGTGTGCCTGCTTGAATGCATGTATTCGAGTCTTATATAAAACCTCGTGATAACACATAATGAATGAATATAAAATGTTTGCAACACGTATTCCCTCAGGCTATATACAATGCCACAGACGGGGTTGAATTGCAATAATTCTTTTTTTTTTTTTTTCTTTGTATATTAATGGTGTTCCATCAGCATTAGTTCCTGTTGGTGTGATCCCAATTCCCGCTCCATAACAAGCACACGACACTAACGTGTTCCGTAGACTTCTCATTTACTTCATCATCGCCCACTCATCATAATTGAGCAACTACAATTACTCCTGAATTAATGTAGTCCTTTTTCGATTTTTTTTTTTTTTTTTCACTAAATATAGAACTAATGTTAGTCAAGTTAAGGCTACAAGAGCGAATATTCCGGAAGACAATAAAAAGCTACGGCACTGATTA
>NW_028234417.1:10344239-10345292 GCF_977035675.1 Penaeus japonicus | reverse complement strand
CGTCCCGGGACATTGCCAGTGTGTATTTGTCAATTTCGATGTCCTTGGCGGCCATGGGATGTACGTTGACGTGGACGACATTTCCGATAACCTTCTAGGACTGGATTTCCTTTAGACTTTCAAGTGTGTCCTCAACATGGATGAAATGGAATTGACTGTTAACACACCACAGGAGGATTTTGAAACTTTACAATGACGCTGACTATGTCAATGGAATGCTGAACGTGCACGGGAATGACGTAGATGTCATACTGGACACTGGGAAAGAAGGGGAAAGAAGGTTTTTCCTTACTGGTAGTCTAGGACACGTAATGGATCTCAATCTGGAGTTGACAGAGAGAGTTTGTTTGACAGATGTTTTCTGACAAGGAAAATAAACATCGCTACACTAACCGGTAACGTTGCCATTCAATATGAGGCGCATGATGTAAGCGTTCAGGGTTTTGGGAAGGGAAATGTCAGGCATCTTCACTCTGAATCCCAAGCGAGAGAAAGTGATAGTAGGAATGGAATTCCTATTTGAATCTACCATACGCTTTCACGGGAATAACAGATGGAGCATAACATTTCCGGAGGAGTAGGAAGATGTCTCTGAGGAAGATTCAGTCGAGCGGAAAAAAAAGCGAGACGATGAGTGTGCGGAGGAGTCGCCTCTGAGCGCCGAGCCGAGCTAGATCTGACATCTCGGAGGATGAGTCTGCGGAACAAGGAGCCCCCCGAGCTAGATCCAACGATGAGTGTGCGGAGGAGTCGCCTCTGAGCGCGAGCTAGATCTGACATCTCCGGAGGATGAGTCTGCGGAACAGAGTGAACCACCTGAAGGAAGAGAGCAGTGTCGTTCCTCGTCCTCGTCCAGGCTGCCTTGAGAGGGCCAAACAAAGGCTCCGCAGAGGGATGGAAGGGAGAGGGAAGGGAAGAGGAAGGAAGCAGAGGAGATGGAAGAAGAAACAGGAGAAGAAGATAGGGAAAGATAAGAAGAGTTTGGAGGCTTGGTGAGGGAAAGGAAATCCAAGAACCACTAGTGATGAAACACCATATTGTGTAGAGTTTTGT
>NW_028234417.1:10331739-10339239 GCF_977035675.1 Penaeus japonicus | reverse complement strand
TGTATATATATGTATATAAATGTATGAATATGTGTGAAGAAACGGATAAATTTTATGAATGAATATAATTATAAGAATAGTATAGTGAGTCATAGATTTTATAATAGAAAACGCCCTATGAAATATCATCATAGAAAACTGTCTTTCTGATCGCAGGTACTATTTTATTCTTCTCAGATTTCTTTGACATTAATTGGAATCATATTGGAAATAGATTCTTGATAAATATTATCATTTGAGAGGAAAGGAGGACTTGTATCGTTAAAGAAATGTTTAATTTTCTTTGTATTTGATTGATATTTTTTTCTTTTGTATTTTTTTTATGGATATATCATATATATTTCACATTCACTCGCTTTCTATTGCATTATCCCACATTCTCTGTCATTCTCTCGCATTCACTCGCTTTCTCTCGCATTCTCTCGCATTCACTCGCTTTCTCTCGCATCATCCCACGTTTTGCCGCTTTCTTTCATTCATTCTCTCGTATTCTCTCGCATTTTCTTGCTTTTCTTCTCATTCCACTATGCAGGTATGAGAGACAGCAAAAAGATGAGACAAGAATGAGAGAAATGAGAGAATGCGAGCGAATACAAATATGAGAAAGAATGAAAGAGAGAAAGTTAAGGAATCCGATCGTATGATAAGAAAGCATGCGTAAAAATGAGAAATAATGAGAGATAATTAGAAAATAATGAGGAAGAATGCAAACCCGCGAGAATGTGAGAATATGTGGAAACAACTAAAAGAACGAGATAAAGTATACGAAAAGAAGAATGACTATGAGAGGAAATGAGAATGACAGATGATAAGAGGAAATGGAAGAGAATTAGAGGCATTTGAGAGAAAATAAGAGAGAATGTGAAAGAATGAGAGGGAATGAGAGGGAATGATGATAAGAGGATTTGAAAGAAAATGAGAGACATTTAAGATGAAATGAGAGATAATGAGAGACATTTAAGAGATAATAATAGACATTTAAAAGGAAATGAAAGACATTTATGAGGATATGAGAGGAAATGAGAGAGAGTGAGAGTTAATGAGAGAAAAGGCGTGATAACGAGAGGAAATGAGAAGGAATGCGAGATAAAGAGAAAGAATAAGAGGAAATGATAAGGAAATAAGGAGAGAAAATACGTGGTAATGCGAGGAACGAGATAAAATGAGCGATAATGAGAGGATGTGAGAGATAAGGAGAGATAAAAATAAGATACTAGAGATAATAAGAGAAAATGAGAGGGAATGAGAGATAATGAGAAAAAAAAATAGATGAAAGGAGAGATGAGGGCAGAAAATGCATGGTTAAGCGATGAACTGAGAGAAAATGAGTGATAAGGAGAGGAAAGGGGATAAATAGAAAAAAAGAGAGAATGAGAAGAGATTAGAGAGAATGGGAGAGGACGGGAATAGTGCGACAGAATGAGGGAAATGTAAGATCACATGGAAAAAGCCAATGTAGGAAAGGGATGAAACCGAATAACGGAAGAAAAGAGAGAATGAAAATTAAAAATAAAATAAAATGATAGAATGGAAAAAAAAAAGAAAAAAAGAGAGAGAATGAGAAAACTTTAAGATGAGAAAAAAATGAGACAGAAAGGGAGAAGAGGAAAGAATACATAATAAGATATGCGGGAAAATAAGAATGTAATGATTATGCAAAAAAGAGAGGATTAGTGGGCGGAAAATGAGAGAAAGTTCGGAAATGAAAGAAGATAAGAGGGAATGAGATAATATGAGAAAGAGTGAGAGCGAATGTGAGAGGTGTGAGACGATAAAATATGGGAAACAAAGAGAGAATATGAGAGAGAGATACTTGTCTGTGTAAGAGAGAGAAAGAGAATAAAAGAAAGGAACTTGTCTGTGCAATAAATCTCTCATTCGCTTGGACTTTCCTCCGCCCCCCCCCCCCCCCCTCTCTCTCTCTCTCTCTCTCTCTCTCTCTCTCTCTCTCTCTCTCTCTCTCTCTCTCTCTCTCTCTCTCTCTCTCTCTCTCTCTCTCTCTCTCTCTCTCTCTCTCTCTCTCTCTCTCTCTCTCTCTCTCTCTCTCTCTCTCTCTCTCTCTCTCTCCCTCCCTCCCTCCCTCTGCAACCACAGTGTAGAAAGAAATAGAAGGAGGGAAGGAGAACATACGATAAACAGAGAAATTCCTCCACTCGACAATCAACACAGACTCCTAGCGGCGGCCGGGAGAGACAGACAGCGTGGCGCCAACCGAGCTTGCTTATGTTGGATTGCGAAATTATATTTGTTTATTCTGCTACTCTCTCACTCATTTGTCTCTCATTTTATGTCGTTTGATTATTTTTAAAAACATAATTTCAACTTCAATGTACTGCACACACACTCACGAACACACATGCACACACACACACAAATGTTTACAGAAACACACACATACAAATGCAAATATATACATGCACAAAGGAATTAAAATCCAGGCTACATTACTAATTTATCGAATCAGAGAAATAATATGACACATGACTGATCTACTGATGTTTCATATTTATCCCCCCTATACATTGTAATATTTTCTACGAACAATAAAGTATATTCGTTTTCTTTTATTACCGTTGTAAGGAGAAACTATTTTATATGCCCGTTCTAACTTACGAACGCCGGCTACGCGACTGGGCATTCAGCTTTGAAATATACAGTTTTATTTAGTCAACTATTATGGTAAATTATGTTAACTGTATTGAGCTGAAAATATTTGTTGTCAGCTATCATTATCAATGCAAGGAGGTCGTCCGTGTCAGGGTATATGGCCCCATGTCGACAGCTGAGGTGACGACGTAAAAAATCAGATTGAATTTCTTTCGGTGATGGAGAGAGAAAGAACCGAAGCCATTGCAACAGGCCATTGCAGGAAAGGAATGAGTGGGAACGAGGCAAAAGGAGTGATTGAAGAGGGAGCAGAAATTGGCGGAGGAGGGGACGCTATGAAGGCTTTCTGTACTTGATGGATGTGATGTGGATCGATTTGAATTATTGTTATTGGTGTATTGTCAATATTGTTGCTTTTATCCTTGAAAATTATGAATATTGTTAATGTTGTTGCAAATATCATCATCTTTGTCATTACAATTAATAACTATTACAATGATTGATTCTGTTATTATTATTATCACAATTGTTACCATTATCATCATCATTATATTATTCTGTTTCTCTGTGATGAAATTGTTTTCATGTTACAGAACTCATAATAACTATTTGTCTATCAATCTTTTAAACTTTGATTGCAGGAATGAAGGTTTTCATTGTATATTTCGTTAAGCTATTTTTTCTGTTTTTTTATTTATTTATTTATTCATTTATTTATTATTATTTTTTTTTTGAGTTTTGTTAATATATATATATATATATATATGCATATATATATATATGTATGTATATATATACATATATACATAAATATATATATACATATATACATAAATATATATATATATATATATATATATATATATATATATATATATATATATATATATGTATGCTTGTACGCGCACGTGTGCAAGCATACATGCCCGCGTTCAAGCACACACACATGCGCGTGCAAGCACACACACACGCATGCAATCACACATGTATGCGTGTGCAAGTAAACACATATGATTGCAAGCAAACACATGTGCATGGATGCAGACACACGTGTGCGTGCAAGCACATATACACCGGCATGCAATCACACATATATGCGCGTGCAAGCAAACACATGTGCATGCAAGCAGACACATATGTGCATGGAAGCACACATATAGGCATGCAATCACACATATATGCGCGTGCAAGCAAACACATATGATTGCAAGCATACACATGTGCGTGCAAGCAGACACATGTGCGTGCAAGCAGACACACATGTGCGTGCAAGCAGACACACGTGTGCGTGCGAGCAGACACATAAGTGCGTGCTAGCATACACACACATGCGTGCTAGCATACACATGCGCGTGCAAGTACACACACATGCGTGTGCACGCACACACACGAAGATGCGCGTGTAAACACACTCACAAATGTGCGTGCAGGAACACGCACAGATGCGCGTGCAAACACATACACATATGCGCTTACAAGCACACATACAGATATGCGCGTGCAAGCACGCACATATGTGCATTCAAGCACACACATACGCGTACAAGCACACTCACATATATATGTTTGCACGTACATGTGTATGTTTGCACGTACATGTGTGTGTTTGCACGTACATGTGTGTGTTTGCACGTACATGTGTGTGTTTGCACGTACATGTGTGTGTTTGCACGTACATGTGTGTGAGTTTGCACGTACATGTGTGTGTTTGCACGTACATGTGTGTGTTTGCACGTACATGTGTATGTTTACACGTACATGTGTATGTTTGCACGTACATATGTGTGTTTGCACGTACATGTGTGTGTTTGCACGTACATGTATGTGTTTGCACCTACATGTGTATGTTTGCACGTACATGTGTGTGTTTACACGTACATGTGTATGTTTGCACGTACATATGTGTGTTTGCACGTACATGTGTGTGTTTGCACCTACATGTGTATGTTTGCACGTACATGTGTATGTTTACACGTACATGTGTATGTTTGCACGTACATATGTGTGTTTGCACGTACATGTGTGTGTTTGCACGTACATGTGTGTGTTTGCACGTACATGTGTGTGAGTTTGCACGTACATGTGTGTGTTTGCACGTACATGTGTGTGTTTGCACGTACATGTGTATGTTTACACGTACATGTGTATGTTTGCACGTACATGTGTGTGTTTGCACGTACATGTGTTTTTGCACGTACATGTATGTGTTTGCACCTACATGTGTATGTTTGCACGTACATGTGTGTGTTTCCACGTACATGTGTGTGTTTGCACGTACATGTGTGTGCGCCGATTTTTCTTTCTCCTTTTTGCGCTTAGATTGAAATACAAAATGGCGCTGGGACGCATTCAAGGCTTTCTCTTTCTCTCTCTCTCTTCGATTTGGCAACGTTTTCTTAATAATAATCAAGAAACTTATTTCTCTTTTCGGATTATAAACTTTCCTTCAAATTAAGAAATATTTCAGTGAAGTATTGGCCGACTTCCTTCTCCTCTTGAGCTTAGATTCCCAAATCAAAAAGGCGCCGCGACACAAAAAAAGTTGAGGAGGAATCACTTTTCTTAGGAATTTTGTCCACTTTTTTTTGGTTTTAATGACAATATAGACATTGTTTCTTGAATAGAAATTTAAAAAACACGGTCCTTCTGAAGGTGCATAGCAAGGGAATTAATAACTTAAAAATAAAAATGATCCCGAAATATTTCATTTTTTAAGTCGCGAAACCCATTTATTCATTTGATCGTTCCTTTAATCCAAACGCATTTAAGTCACAATTTCCCGCTTTCCCCTTTAGGCCTAATGCCCATCTCAGATATTAAAAAAAGGAAATACAGCTCGCATAAGAGTAAACTCCTCTAGTGACCTACGAAAGAAAAAAAAAAAAAAAAAATCCCTTTCTCAGACACAACAAGTCGATGTAAATATTTCGGACAAGGGCAGTCCTCATCGTAATCTTGGTGATATTGCTATCTAGAAGCATCCATATTTTGTAAAATGAAAGACGACTGTAAGGTTAACATTGTTATTAGTGCCAGGTGGTAGCAGTTAGCGTCGCATCATTAGCCCGACGACGGTTTGCTATTGAAAGGCCAGCTTGCAAGCGTGACTTGCGCTCTAACATCGGTGTAGCATCTTCGTTCGGTGGTTTTCATTACCGTTGTCGTGATCAACATCTCATTTATCTTTACTTTTTTTTTTTTTTTCGCTGATTCACATATATGCATAGGTATGTATATACGTATAAGAGAGAGAGAGAGAGAGAGAGAGAGAGAGAGAGAGAGAGAGAGAGAGAGAGAGAGAGAGAGAGAGAGAGAGAGTGTGTGTGTGTGTGTGTGTGTGTGTCATCATCAGCATTGACATCATCATTATCCTCATCATTATCACCACCATCATATTAATCATCGTCATTGTTACCATCATCATCACTATCATGCATATATAAATACACACAGTGTTTAAATTAATGATAATGATAACAATGAAAAGATAAGAGAGATCGCCAAATGGCAAACGATCAGTTCAGCTGGTCGAAAATTGCAAGTCATGCCTGCATTTACTTTGACTGCAAATACACCTTAAAGAAGCATTTTATCCTGTTGATTATTAAGAAACCAGCGTCTATCGTTATCAAGAAGCCAAATAATTGTATGTTTCTCATTAGCTTATATTTGTCTCAATATACGCTCATGGTTGTCTTTCCAACCTACGAAGTCGACGATCTGTGGAAACAAGTCGACGAGATGCCCAAGGCAGAGGCGCCATTTTGTTTTTTGGGTCATTATTATCGAGCGCTATAATCATCTACATTATCATCACTATTGATCTTTAGAATTGCTGTTACAATGTCATTTTTTTCTTCATTTTAGGAAAACAAAATCGTGTACAGCGATATCATTAAAAATGTTATTATTATCCCATCGTTATTGATGTGTTACCATTCGCATGTTCCTATTATCATATCATTATCATAATAGTCTCTATCCTTTTGATCATTACATGTATCACCAATGCTATCATTATCATCCTTACCATCATTATTATCATCATTTTCATTAATCCCTTCGTTATTATAATCACTATCGTCGTCATCATTATTCTAAGAACACCATCACAATCCCCACAAGCATCATCTTCATAATCATCACGATCATCTTCACTATCATCATCATCATCACATCAACGCCATCGTCAGTATCACCAATATTATCACCAACCAAAATAATGATAACTTTAAATGAATAAACAAAAAAGAAATCAATACAGTAAGTTATGCAAAATGATAATGATACTGATAATGATAATAATGCCGTGGGGTATAAGGCTCCGTAGCCAGATTATACTATAATTAGTGGGTTCCTGTCGAATTAATTTCTATGGATTGGTAGCGTGTCGAAATCAGCTAACACCCCTGGATTACTTCTTAGCAGTATCTCATCAAAATTAAGTTGCCATATGAAAAAGATATAAAACCGTGAAAAAGAAACCTTAATGAATATTCTCCAGCATCAAAATAATGTATAATCTATAATGAGTCTTCCATCAACCGGCTAATTAAGAAAAAAAAAAAAAAATCGCACAGGGGGATAGCGAAACACCGTTGTCTGGCTGAGAATGAATCTATTTCCCGCTGAACGCGACTTATATCTATAGCTTTCGTAACGTCATAAGCCACTGATTAACGAAAACAAAATATATACATAAATTCAAAAGAAAAGCCACAAAAATCACCACAGAAGATCACCATCAGAATACAATAAAACTGAGAAACGTAGTCATTCATAATGTAATATACTGAGAGAAATTAACACAGTAAAATAATGCGTAAAATGAATATTTATTAAGACAAAATTATAATCACTATCGTCGTCATCATTATTCTAAGAACACCATCA
>NW_028234417.1:10328969-10331639 GCF_977035675.1 Penaeus japonicus | reverse complement strand
CAATGAAGGGAAATACTGGTAAGGGACAGGATTAGCCCGCAAACATTTGTTGTTTTTTTTTATTCACTTATTTACATTTTATCGGTTTGTTTTCCCCTAAAAAAATCAACCAGAGCCAAAAAAAATGCTTTTCTTTTCCACAGGTGGCATTCGAACTTGCGTCAAGGTATTGTCCGCACTTCATCCTCAAGGCGTTATTTTTATTCGAGGTTCTTTCCCTGCTACGTTGATGTGGCTCACAGCATTCAAATATTCATTCTGCTACAATGCGGACTCCCCCCCCTTGAATATGATCTACCTACTTTCTTCACTGTTTACAATCATAATTTTGATTATTGGTGCTTGGGTGGGGTGTGAATAATGCCTTTGTGGCTTTTTTCATCTCCATTTAGCTGAGCCAAGGGCATCTTAAATTTCCCCTCGATTAGTACATGGATACTTCCCTTTATCACCAAGGACGGAAGTATCAATCCCGAACTGACTACTCTGAAGGTCTGTATACAAGTTCCCTCTCTCTTGAACAGAGGAGTAACAAGGGAATCTACCATTTTAACTTAAGTGTTCACAGTATTTGCAAAGAACGATCGTTAGGCAAGACTATCATGATTGCTGTGTAGCAACTGCCCCGCTTCAGTTGTCGAGAATAGTTGGTGGATGGTTATCGGAGTCTCTCCTATTTAAGCATACTTATTTGAATGAATGCATAAAATGTTTAGTACAGGACTCTGTGCATAAATGTCTAGTGCACACTTGGTACATAAATATTCTAAGTTCAAGAAGGACTGGCATATTGTACACAAATGCGCTGTAACATCTCGAGGAGACCCTAGCCAAGCGATACTCAAAGCTAAGAGATTCAACCCACGGTTGGATCTTCTACCTGGTTAAAAGTTTTCTGAAAATAGCAATAGGAGATGAAGGCGTTATTGCCCACTGGATGTATGCTCCAATGCTGAAGCCGTTGTTTATTTACCCTTGTAATGTCCTTTTTTTCCTGCGGGGGGGCAATCAATTTGGGGTTGGTTTGGCATTATTGTTCAGTCATTTTAGCTGTTTTGTTCTTTGGTTCTTGCTTTGTTATCATCAATCTCATTTACGTCATCATCATATTATTATCTCCATTACTGTTATTTTCGTATCTCATCTTTTAATCGTTAATATTTAGCAGTATAAGTCCACAATTATCACAATATTCAAACATTGTCACAATCACCAGAAATTTTAATCGTGATTGCCATGAATCCTATAATCAATCAACATTTACTCCAGTGTTTGCACAGTCCTGGTGGACAGACGATGGACGCTGCAGCGCAATAACAGCAAACCGAGGGATCGGCACCTTCTAATGCAGTGTCGTTTCAGACCCTAAGATCGTTCGAAAACGTCCACTTATCGTTACAGGTTAGGGGGTCTATAAATTGCCTACCTGATTTGGCATGAGTATAGATTGGTTGTTGACACTCGTTGTGGGTCGTTTCCGGTTTGAGTTTATCAACCTACGAGTTATGTGATAGGAATGTTTCGTAGTGAATAATAGTGGAACGTATGTATAGTTTGCTTATTGAATCTTTCACGATCACCACGACAGTGTTAAGCTCCTTCTGAGTTTACTGAAACATCGACAAGTCGTCAAGCACACCAGCGTTTCTGCTTTTTGATGATGCATGAAGTTATTTACATTAGCTCTTTAGTCATAAGCCATGCAGCCAGGCAACAATAATGACAGGAGCACAAAGGAATTAGACTAAGGATGATGTAGACGCGAATGAACTGTGTGATATGTGAATTTATCACGATCCGTGGGCGTTGGCAGGGGCCAGTCCCACGAGAAAGCGAAGATGAACCAAAAAATCTCTTTAGCTAAGGAAGTTAAAGAAAGAAATATTGAATCCTCTAATGCAATAATGCATAAATTAGATTTAAAAAGTTTTGAAAAAACCATCTAGAATAAAAAAAAAAAAAAATATCAAATAAAAATGTCTCATCAAAACTTTCTTTTATTACCTTAAAATATCATCAGCAAATCATGCAATATGCAAGCGAGTTCGAAGTAATACCGAATTACTTCACTAGACACTAACCTTTACTTTTTAGTCATGAACTCTGAGTGAGACATTCTTTTTATAATTCTGCTTTTCTTTTCGATCTCTTGTTCGTTATGTATTTTATATACCAAGCATTACATGTACCGTTTTGTGCTGTGTGTTTGTGTGTGTGTGTGTGTGTTGGTGTTGTGTGGGTGTGTGTTGTGTGTTTGTGTGTGTGTGTGCAGTATGTGTATGTGAATGTATAATAAATATTATATATATAATATAATATATATATATCAAATATATATATAGAGAGACAGAGAGAGAGAGAGAGAGTGAGAGAGAGGAGGATGGAGAGAGAGAAAGAGAGGGAGAGAGAAGAGGAGAGAGATGAGAGGAGAGCGAGAGAGAGAGAGAGAGAGTGACAGAGACAGAGGACAGAGACAGAGGACAGAGAGAGAGAGGGAGAGAGTGAGAGAGAGGAAACAATATATCTACATGTGTCGTCATTTCTTGATTATCTTACCTAGTATTGAGGATAATTTCATTCTTAATTGTATAATGTATAATGATTATTTCGTACATATAATTCTTTCTTTTCTCCCTCTCTCCTTTCGTCAATCATGTTATGTCTATCTAT
>NW_028234417.1:10316469-10321469 GCF_977035675.1 Penaeus japonicus | reverse complement strand
TTGTTTTGTGTTTTACCATTATCTTTAATTTCCTCTAGTTAGTCTGTCACACTATATAACGGCTATCGTTTCATCATAATCATTATTACTAATCATTATTTCAGTACTAATCATCATCATTATGATGTTATAGTTCATCTCATTGTCATCATGCCATTACTATCATTCTAATGTATATTGAGGGCATGTCCTGCCCACCATTACGCGGCGGGTCCCGAGCGCGTTGGACAGGCGCCTGTTCCCGCGCCCGCCGCTGATGCGAGAGGTAGTCCTTCACGGAATGTTCATTACGAGCCTCTCGAGGCGTCGGGAGTCGCCAGGCCGTGTCGTGCGAGTAATTTAAAGATCCCGCGCGCAAATATCGCGATATAACTTAGACCCGGAAGGTTAGAAGCGAGGCGGTGCGGGGAAGCCGTCGCCACCAACGAATTACCGATCGTCGGCGCCGCGGGGCCGACGGACCGAGAGGCCGAGGGGCACAGGAACCGAGGGACCGAGGGACCGAGGTCTGTCGCCAGGGACCGAAAGGGCCGAAGACGGACGAGCGGACGAGGGGCGCAGCGGACCGAGGGGACCGAGGGAAACAAATATAAACGAGGTCTGTTGCCAGGGAGAGGGGAGGGCGAAAGGTCCTTTTTTATATTATTGTTACCAATGCTTTTATTTTCCTTTGTATTCGATCCTCATTGTTTTCCTTGCATTAAACTTGCACATGTGTGTTTGTGTGTGTGCGTGTCTGTGTGTGTCTGTTGGTGTGTATGTGTGTGTGTGTGTGAGTGTGTGTGTTTGTATGTATGTGCGTGTGTGTGTGTGTGTGTGTGTGTGTGTGTGTGTGTGCACATGTGAGTGTGTGTGTGTGTGTAATTTTGTATGAATGTGTGCACGTATAAGTGTGTGCCTGTTTGAATGCATGTATTCGAGTCTTATATAAAACCTCGTGATAACACATAATGAATGAATATAAAATGTTTGCAACACGTATTCCCTCAGGCCATATACAATGCCACAGACGGGGTTGAATTGCAATAATTCTTTTTTTTATATTAATGGTGTTCCATCAGCATTAGTTCCGCCATTACAGCACACGACACAGCGCTGTTCCGTAGACTCATACATCATCCCACTTCATAATTGAGCAACACATTAACCTGAATTGCTGTATCGATTTTTTTTTTTTTTTTTCACTAAATATAGAACTAATGTTAGTCAAGTCAAGGCTACAAGAGCGAATATTCCGGAAGACAATAAAAAGCTACGGCACTGATTAATTTGATCAAATATCAAAATAAACAGATGTTAATACTGGGTAAACAACAACAAACCATAAATACGAATACTTTAAGTATAAGACAACAAACGTTTTCTTCCAAGATTTTACGCTGAATTTTTCGAAGTGGGATGACTGAGTTATTGTTACGATTCTATGATCATATAGCTTGTTGCATATATATTCATATATCTACTATCTCTAAATATGCACACTTAGAGTTATTGATTTTTATTCTCAAACACACACACATATATATATATATATTTATTTTTTGATATATTTTTTTAATATTTATTTATATATATTTATGTATATATTCACATTATTTATATAATATATTTGAGTTTTATATTTTGATATATTTATTTATATATATTTATTAGTATTTATATTGATTATTTATACATATTATTGTCATATTATATTTATATATGTATATATTGTTTTAGATAGATATTTTTTATATATTATATAATATTATATATATATATATGTATATTTATTTTTATATATATATATATATTGAGGTATTCTTAGTTTTATTTATGTATATCCATTTTTATGGTGTATTTATATTTTATATTTATATGTATTTATCTATATTATTTATGGCGTGTGGGTTATATATTTATTCATTTATGTAAGTTATATAATTTATTATATATATTTTTAGTATATAGATATTTTTATATTGTGGGTGTGTTGATTGTTGTGTAGTGTGTGTGTGTGTTGGATGTGGGTGTGTGTGTGTGTGGGTGTAGATATATATATATATTGATATATATATAGAATATATATATATATATTTTTTATATATAATATATATATTATATGTATATATATTTATAACAAAAACACTATATATATTTTTATATATATATTTGTATATATTTTTCGATATATGTTAGTTATATACAAGTATATATATTTATATATATAGTTTTTTTTTTATATTTTATATTTATTGACTATATATATTAATTTATATTTATATATATTATATTTATATTTATATTTATTTACAAACATATGTATTTTCTATATATAATGTCTTTTTATATTAGTATATATATATATATATATATATAGATATACTTATATGTATTTTTATATAGATATATATTATAAAGATTTATTTATATATATTATATATTTATACATAGATGTTTATATAGGATTTTTATATATATATGTATATATAGATATTACTATATATGTAGTCATACATATATTTATGTATGTATAGGTGTATGGATAATTTTTAGATTTCGAATATAGATATAGTATATTTATTTATGATATATTTATATATGTATTTATATATATAGATTGATATGTACATATATTTATTGATATATTTATTATATATATATATATATTATATTTATATAGATATGTTATATTTATTTATATATATATATTATATTGTTTTAAATTATATTTATAGATATATATATATAGTATATATACTATTTATAACATTATATATATTCATATATACACATAACACAATATATATTTTTTATATATATTGTAGATTTATATAAATAGTTTATTTATATTAGATTTATAGATTTATATATATATAATTACACACACCACACAAAAGGCTTTTTATATAGTTATATATATATATATTTATAGCTAGATTTTTATTTATATTATATATAGATAGATTTTTATGTATATATTTATAACATTATTTACCTTTAATGTATATTATTGTAATATATTATATATATAATATATATATTGTATATATATATATATGCATATATATTTTATATCTATAATATATATTTATTATATATATATATATATATAATATATATATATGTATATATACACCATGCATATATTTATATATATATTTATATTATATATATATTATTATACTATATATATATATATATATATATATATATGTATATATATATTACATTAATCTTTATCTTGATTTGTATTCAAAGAGAATTGTTTTGATCGGCTAAAAAAAGAAAGAAAAAAGAACATAAACGGAAGGAGATCAAGTCAATCAAGAATCCGAACTAATCAAAAGAATCAAAACAAAAGAGAGCGAAGGTTGAAAAGTCGCCGCCTCTGATGCATTGATTCCAAGACGACGAGTATAGGTTCCAAAACCATAAGTAACTGGCAAAACGATTACAGTGTCTATTGATCGTCAAGACAATGAATACTAATGACGCAGCTCGGTTGGCATGGTGGCGAGGGGAGAGGAATGAACAGCAGCAAGCGGGAACACGCGGAGAAAATGAAAGAGAGGGGGGGAAAAATATATATATATATTTATGCAAATGACGGCCTGGCCAACCTGGATAAGGAGCAGGCGTTGAAAAAAAAAAAAAAAAAAAAAGGGAGATGGATGGCCTATCGATTTCAAGAAAACTTCCCTTGGATAATGAAGCTAGGCTCTTGGGGTGGAGGGCGGGGGTGGGGAGGGGGGGGGGGGGTAATTCAGGTGCAAAAAGATTGAGTAATAGGAAGTCGATGTCATTTCCATGAAGGTGAGACGCTTTTTAGGCTGATGAATCATTAGTTTGTTGGGAGGATTGGTAATACGTTTGGCAGTCTTTTGTGGCCGTTAGTAATGAGCGAGAGAGAGAGAGAGAAAGAGAGAGAGAGAGAGAGAGAGAGAGAAGCAGATAGACAGAGAGAGAGAGAGAGAGAGAGCGAGAGAGAGAGAGAGAGAGAGAGAGAGACGAGAGAGGAGAGAGAGGAGAGAGCGAGAGAGAGAAGAACCGAGAGAGAGGAGAGAGAGATAAAGAGGAGAGAGAGAGAGATTGATAAGAGAGAGAGAGAGAGAAAGAGCGATGGATAGAGAGAGGGAGAGGGGAGAGCGAGAGAGAGAGATGATGAGGAGATGTGAGGAGAGAGAGAGAGAGAGAGAGACGAGAGAAGAGGAGAGAGAGATGAGAGATAATGAGGTAGAGAGAGACTGAGAGAAAGAGAGAGAGATGAGAGACGTAGAGTGAAAGGAGACGAGAGCAGACGAGAGAGAGTGAGCTGAGAGAGCGAGGATGAGACGGTAGAGAGAGAGAGAGAGAAGAGGAGAGAGAGAGATAAAGACGAGAGAGATAAAGGAGAGGAGAGTAGAGAGAGAAAGAGAAGGAGAGTGAGGAGAGATGAGCAGCGACGCAGAGAGGAGAAAGAGAGAGAGAGAGGAGAGAGATGAGGAGATAGAGGGATGAGGAGAGACGGGAGGGGAAAGAGAAGGATGTGGAAATGAGGGACGAGATGAGAGCGGAAGTGGAGTGTTGGTGTGAGCGGAGTGGGAGATGCGGAGGAGATGGAGACGCTGAGGAAGGACTGAGGGAGGATGTTGGAGGAGAGAGAGAGAGCGAGAAATGGGAGAGAGACGAGAGAGGAGAGAGACAGAGAGCGTAGGAGAGAGAGATGCAGATAGGACAGAGAGAGTTTTTTTTTTAAAGACGGAGAGAGCGATAGAGTAGATGAGAGAGCGAGAGAGGATATGATGAGTGGGAGAGTGAGAGAGAGGAGAGAGAGAGAGATTGAGAGAGAAGCAGATAGAAGGAGAAGATAAAGAGAGAGAGAGCGAGAGAGACGAGAAGAGGGAGTGATGACGTCGAGAGAGTGTGGGAGTAGAGAGGAGAGGAGAGAAGCAGATAGAAGTGAGAGAGTTAAGAGACGAGCGACGACTGAGAGTGAGAGAGAGAAGAGAGTGATGAGAAGAGAGAGAGAGAGAGAGAGA
>NW_028234417.1:10301469-10306469 GCF_977035675.1 Penaeus japonicus | reverse complement strand
TTCGTGATCTCCTCAAGGGGGCACAGAGCAGCAGTCACAAGGAATTGTTCAGGACCAAAGCAAATAGATGAAATACAAATGAGATGGAGCAAATATTGAGAGATGTGGGAAGAATGTATTTCCAAGACTTTCAGACGTTTGTTAATATGTTTAAAAAAGTATTTCCCAACTAGGTCAATATTAAGAATTTAGATCGAGGCCGCATAGTAAACGAATTTTTACATTTATATTTCGTTTGAAGTACGTTTTCCTCAAAATAATAATTTGGATGGCAAATTCATTCTATCGTGTTGATAACATGGCAGAAAAATCCTTAGTAGATTTATCATATTAGATTTATTCTAGTAGATCTATTTTGTGTATATATATATTTTTTTTTCTATAATAATAATTTCATACATTCTTTCGCGCAAGTGGCGGGGTGGGATGGGGGGGGGGGTAAAGTCATGGCTGACAGACACTGACAAACGGATGAAGAAGAGTCATACGGCTATAATCTCAAACTATAGGTGTGGGCTCCCCTTCCCTTCCCAACTGGTAGTCTAAATGCACGAGCGAGTGAGTGGTATTGGAATTCATATAGGCACACCTTCATCCATCCCTACGTCAGAATCTTATGGTAAGTCATGGCTAAACGAGCATTCAGAGATAATTATATACTCAGAAGCAGTATTTAACAGTTAACTGAAGTTTCGCGTCTGCTTGAACTATTCCTTGTTTGTGTAATTGTCGAACAATGCTTAATTACAGGATTAAGCTTAGCACCAGTATCAAGTCCTACTAAATCCTATTTCATGCAAGACAGAACCAATTGGACCCATCATATAAATCTATCTATCTATCTATCTATCTATCTATCTGTATCTCTCTCTATATATATATGTGTGTGTGTGTGTGTGTGTGTGTCTGTGTGTGTGTGCGTGTGCGTGTGTGTGTGTGTGTGTGTGTGTGTGTGTGTGTGTGTGTGTGTATGTGTGTGTTGTGTGTCTGTGTGTGTGTGTGTGTGTGTAAGCATTACATAGAAACAAATGTTTGTTTTTTCGTTAGAAATCGCAGTTTCCAATTGGCTTTGGAAAGAATTACAGGAAAGAAATCTTATTTTGAAATCCCCTGCATGTATTTTCTAAATAATTACCTCATTTAACCCCTTGTGCTTTGTGTCTATAATCTATTAAACAAGAAATTAACAAATCAACAAGAAATTAAAGGAGAACAGCAAAACACAATTATCATAATGGTATTTATGATAGCATTGATAATGATTATAATAACAATTGTAATGACACTGATAACGATATTGATGATAATGATGAAAATAATGATGATAATGATGATGATAATATAATCAATGGTGATTATAATAATAAAAATTATAATGATAATAGTAATATTACTGATGATAATGACAACAGTAAGCATAAAGAAGATGATGATGACCAGATGAGTATGATCTGACTAAGCCTCTTTCGTTCTACAGTAAACACTCCAAACAGGAATCACTCTCTCTTGTATCTATATAACACTATATTGCTTCCACTCGCCGAAAGGCCCCGAAACAGTGCAATCGAGCCATGCGTTCACTTTGACCCTCCAACGCTACAGGAGAGGTCGATCAAGAAGCACGTTATTGCGCAGTGAATAAACATAACTCAGTGATATACTGCAGGTTTTCAATTGCACATATCGAACGCTTTCGTCTGGGATGAAACTTACGGTTCCATAAAACCTGATGCGTTCGTGGAAAAGAAGTATATTTTCGGAACATGATGAAGCCGAGATCCAAAATGAAGATATATAGAAGGTAGAAGGAAGTGAGTTTCTGACTTTATATCCTCATTCATTTCGATGTTAGTGTAATTATTTGGGAATAGAAGAGACCTGCAAGTATTATGAATAAGATTGACATTTGGAAATGAATTATCAAAACATGATATGCGTGTATGCGTGATGTAATAGAAAATGTGTAGTAGGTATTGGAGTGTTCAGACTATTCAAATACATTAAAGAATGTACTTCAAAGAACAAAACTAAGTGCCTAATTGCACACGCAGAGGTGACAGTTAGAGCGATATATATACTTATATATGTAATATTATATATATAATATATATATAATATATATATATAATATATTATATTATATTGATATATGATATATATATATAATATATATATACATATATATAAATATAGACTATATATAATATATATATAGTTGGTATCATATATATATATATATCTTATACATATATATATAAATATATAGTTATCATATATATTGTATATATAGTTATAGTGATATATATATATATATATATAAGGGGGTAGTATGATATATATATATATTTATATTATATATATATATCATATAAAATATGGTATATATATATACATTTATGTTATATATAAATATATAATATATATGTAAATATATATATATATATATATAGTATATATATAATATATATAATATAATGTATATCTATATTGATACATATATAATATGAATATTGAGTTATATATATATATATATATATATATATATACTTTAACATAGAGTATTATATATATTATTATATTATATAGATATATATATATATTAGTTAATATATATTTAGATATATATATATATATATATATAGGCATACAGTATTTTAAGCTTAAACATGAAGGCGTGTAAAGAGAAGGGAATAAATTCCAGGGTTGAGCTTAGCAGTTCACCCTTACAGCATTAACTACTCCACGGTATAACATAAACCCTCTGCAGTTTTTTAATCTTACTTACCCTTCCCGCACTGTCAAATTTAATTAAGCTGAGACACCGAAAGGAGTTCACCACATCGTATTTTTAAAGTATTCAGAGCGCAATAAATCTACTTAATTAAGCAGGATTAGTCATTCTTTTCTCTTTGGTAATATTTTTTCTATTGATTGATAGAAATCCACTCATGCGCGTGTTTATAATGTTGAAGAGTTGGTTTTAGAATTTTTTGCGAATACGTTGGTATGTTATAGTCTGTTTTCTCACACACACACACATACACACAAGCACATACACGCACGTGCACACACACACACAAGCATATACACACACACACACACACACACACACATAAATAAATAAATAAAAATAGAATGATGTAAATAGACCTTAATTATATTACTCAGTTTTTGAACTTGGTAATGTGTGTACTTAATAAATTGCTAATTCATTTACCGTGCATCTCCCCAGATTTTTTCACGAAGCAGTAAGATACAAGTTGGTCCGCATTTTATATTAGATTTTGAATTAAATATACAGTCGCCACTTTTCTTCCTCTGAACTGTTCTCTAATTCTGATCTTAAGAATCCACATGTAATTATTAACTGCACAGACACACTCATGGTAAATCAATTCTGATAAAATGGCTGTAAAGATTATTCAACTGCGAGAGATGACGTAATATGCAACACTACCCAAGCTCATATGTTTTAATTGCAATAAATATCATGGTTGACTAAGAGAGCGACTAGCATTCCACTCCACATTCCAAAAAACTAAGGTGCCAAGTAAACGATAAAGCAATCCAATGCTTATTTACAGTATCACGTACCTGATTACTCACTTGTTTTATAATCCCTTTTTTTATCGACCCGAATGTAGTTGATAAATGGATATTCGAATATTCTATTCTGTTCATTTTACGACCAAGCTTTGATAAGTGTTTGAATTGGCATCGATCTGCTGCCTCTACTCAGGCGGGATATTCAAGCTTTTTATTTCTACACACACACACACACACAGATATATATATGTTGTATATAATATATAAATAATTATATATATATTATATTATATAATATATATCTATATATATATACAAATATATATATATATATAGATAGATAGATAGATAGATAGATAGATAGATAGATAGATAGATATATAGATAGATAGATAGATAGATAGATAGATAGATAGATATATATATATATACATATATATATATATATGTATATGTGTGTGTGTGTGTGTGTGTGTATGTGTGTGTGTGTATGTGTATATATGTGCATTTTTTATTTTTTGTATGTTTGTGTATAGGTGCATCCCACAGATTCTGTAACTAATGAATTGTAGCTACACATACTACGGCCTTGTTCAACAGATATAAACACTTACTGAATTCATTATACATTGAAAATAATGTATTTTCTCCCGCAACATTTTCATAAATCATTAACAGTGAACGGGGGGGGGGGGAATGTCAGTGGATATACATACCATTCTGTAGAGAGTTCATTGTTATATGAATCAAATACTTTCGTAGAGAATGAAAATAGTCGTTATTTTATTGCCGTCACTGCTCTAGACGCACTTCTGTGAATGACATTTTCTGAATGGAGACTCGCTGTGGGCGGTGTGCTTTATAAACTCGACTATATATATATATATATATATATATATATATATATATATATATAATATATATATATATATATATATATATATATATATTATATATATAGGTGTGTGTGTGTGTGTGTGTGTTGTTGTGTGTGTGGGTATGTGAGTGTGTAATATATATTTAATTATATATAATATATATATATAAATATATATATATATATATATAAATAAATAATATATATATATATATATATATACATCATGTATATATATCATATATATATATATATATATAGAATATATATATATATAGATATATAAATTATATATAGGTAGTTGTTTATATATGTATATATAAACATATATATATATATATATAATATATATATATATAATATATATATATATACATATATTTGCATATATATAATATAATATATATAGATATATAAATATATAAATATATATATATATGTATATAAGTATAATATATATATATATATATATAATATAATAATATATATTTATATATATATACATGCATGTATATATATATATATAAAGATTTATATATATATAATATATATATATATATATAAATATATATATATT
>NW_028234417.1:10286469-10288969 GCF_977035675.1 Penaeus japonicus | reverse complement strand
TGTGTGTGTGTGTGTGTGTAAGATTTAAATTTGATTAACTACTTATCGTCAGTTACGTTGTCCCCCCATGTGTCAGACTAAATTTTGTCAACTGAGCTGCCCTACACGTCAGATTTGAATTGTCGGAGCCATTACGCTTCAGTGCATACAAGCCCGGCGAAGCGTCTGTTCCGCAAATCTGGCTTATCCTCATGTGTACGGTATATTTTATGCGAATTTTCACTTTACTATTTTTCGATAACGCCGTCATCTCTCAGAGGTTTATTTTTTATGAGCAACCCCGGAGGAAAACATCTAATAATTATGAAAAAAATAGCATAAAGTAATGGTTATTGGTCTTAAGGGCACGTATTATATGTTTTATAAATAAATGGTGATTCACATTTCTTTTATTCATTATTTAAGGCACAAACAACTCAACAAAAATAATAAAAGCTATGAAGCAATTAGCACATAGTTGGGTCTAATTCTAAATGGTTATTAGCTGAACCCCACAATCCGTTTCAATAAATTTATAAAAATTATTCTACTGGGTTACGTTTTAGTTTTGTTTCTTGGCTAAATTTGAATGCATTTGATACTTATTTTTCCCCTTTAATCTTATTCCCATACCAGATGAAATTTGAAGATAGGTTCTCTTTATTTTCATTATTTTCTCCCCTTATCTTCTGACACTAGATGGCATAACCGGCACTATTATCTTAGTCGTCAGTCCTCGAATTACTTAATATAAACAAACAAAAAATAAGACCATTGGCCGATACCCTTATATCCCTCTCCTTCATGGTCCTTCAATTTATTTCCTTATTTCTGACCGGATATTACTCTAAGTAAATATACTAGTAAATATACTAAATATACTAGTCTAAGTATATATACTATACTAAATATACTAGTCTAAGTAAATATACTGGTAAATATACTAAAAGTACTAGTCTAAGTAAATATACTATACTAAATATACTAGTCTAAGTATATATACTATACTAAATATACTAGTCTAAGTAAATATACTATACTAAATATACTAGTCGAAGTAAATATACTATACTAAATATACTAGTCGAAGTAAATATACTACTAAATATACTAGTCGAAGTAAATATACTATACTAAATATACTAGTCGAAGTAAATATACTATACTAAATATACGAACTCTATTAGTCGTTTCCTATGAATACCACGACCTTAATGACCTTCACTTAAGGCAAATGAAAACCATTGGAGGCGAGGCTTTGGCAAATGGCCTCATGACGGGTAACACATCTCTGGCCAATTATTCTGCTTGCGAATAGATAGTCTTGATGAAGGAGGAGAATCCTAAATCCTTAACTAATTATAATGCCTTTCCCCTTACTCCATTTTGGAATATATTTCATTACCTTAGCTATTCAATATACTCTTAAAATTGAGACAAAAGGGGCTTCACAATAGAACACACACGAGATGGGGCATACAAAAAAGTAAAAGTTTTCCCTTTCTTTTTTTTATTCGACCCGCGCAGTTTGAGTGATTGGAAACCATTACTTTACTTGAAGAGTTAGTAATGCTAAATTTTGGCATATTCAAATTAAGTAATAATATTGTACATGCGATTCAGTAAGGTTGATATTTCATGACGATTTAAAGTGACTGTTAGTATAACACATTTAAACGTTTAAAATCATAGATAGATAGATAGATAGATAGACAAAGTGAGGGAGAGAGATCTAAAGATAGATAGAGAAATAGAGGCGGGGAGAGAGAGAGAGAGACAGACAGAAAAAGAAAGAGAGAAACGGTCTGACAAACAGACCAACAAATAGAGGGGAGTGAGAGGGTACGAGAGAGAGAGAGACAGACAGACAGACAGAAAGAGAGAGAGAGAGAAAGAGACAAGTGGGAAGTAAACTTAACACAGTTGAGAACCAAACTGAACGTAAATCAACTCGAGAAAATCAACCCCAACACAAACAACAAACACACACACGTAAACAAGCGTCCAAAACAAACCATTAGAAGGTGGATCTCCGACGTGCTATTCCGCGAAGTCATTCCGGCCGACGTGTTTGAACATCGCCTCCGGGTGCCTCTCGCCCACTCTGGCACCTTTCTTTGGGCGGGGTGGGGTGTGTTGGGGAGGGGGGGAGGAATTCCGACTCAAATGGCTCGACAAACGCCACGGGAAAACACACAATTTATTCGAAGAAAATAGTCTTCTTTGGGGTCTCTTTGGGGTCTCTTTGGGGTCTCTTAGTGGTTGCTGTTGCCGGGAGAAAGATGTTTTTCTTTTTTTTTATCGGTGATTTTATTTTGTGTTGTTGTTATCATCATTTTTGTTTATTGTTGTTATTGTATTTGTTATTGTCATGATGATTGTAGTGATTTATAGTGTAATAGGTTTTGCGGACAATTCTTGTTGACAGTCGGTGGCATTGGCTTATATATTTAGATATAGTGCCACCGAATGCCCATGGGGATTGTCTGTAAAACCTCGCTCCCTTTACTCTAGTATGAGT
>NW_028234417.1:10243969-10248969 GCF_977035675.1 Penaeus japonicus | reverse complement strand
GTGTGTGTGTGTGTGTGTGTGTGTGTGTGTGTGTGTGTCTGTCTGTCTGTGCGTGTATGTGTGTGTGTGTGTCTGTCTGTCTGTCTGTTTGTGTGTGTGTGTGTGTGTCTGTCTGTGTGTGTGTGTGTCTGTTTGTGTGTGTGTGTGCGCGCGCGCATATACATAATAATAGTAATAATAATGATAATGATAATAGTAATAGTAATAATCATAAGCTATATTCACGAGAAGCATCATACATATACAATATATATCCACAGTGCATAAAAACCTTACATACAAAAAGGGTACGGTAAAAAAAAAATAATAAATAAAAAAAAATAAAAAAGTTAAACAAATAAAGAATAATCTCACAATATCCAACCGAACTAACGAGTTGATGGAAACAGTAAAATCCGTTGTGTTTTGTACCAAGTCGACTGTTTGAAATAACAACAGTTAGCAATTTGACTGATGATAAAATTGAATGACATTTTGAGCCTCTGTAGCAGCCAGCATAGCCAGCCTTTTGTCACAGCTCCCGGGAAGACGGGAGTACTCGCTATACCATCTATACACTATTTTTATAACAGAGCTTTCCAATTCTGTCGTTTTTTTTTTTTTTTTTTTTTTTTTTTTTTTTTTTTTTTTTTTTTTTTTTTTTTTTTTTTTTTTTTAGTCCTGAAAAAGCTCGTTTCCAGTTGAACACTTAAGATAACATTATTCTGGCGTGCCGACCCGTCCATGATATGATTGTGTGAAGTGTTCTACATCATTTTCATCAAGATAAGGTAATTAAATTGATTTTAAAAAAAAATCCAGAGCTACGTCATCGATGTGGATTGAAGATAGGGTGCCACAGCCCTCCTTCCTGCTAGAAATATCACACATTTTGTCTTATTAACATTCAGATTTAATTTCCACATTGATATCAACGCATGAGAAGCACAGGCCAAACCCTGCAAACCGGACAGGGATTGCAAAAATACCACACTAGAATTCGCACGAAGTGGTTGACCAAACTCTCCTCAATTGAACACCCAGCATGGATTTCATTCTGTTCTTCAGAGAGCCCATTCGTATAGATGCTAAATAGATGTAGGATTAAATAGATATAGATGTTAAATATAATGTAGATGTTAAATAAATATGATATAGATGTTAGATAAATATAATATAGATGTTAAATAAATATAATATAAATATATATAATGTTAAATAATAATGATATAAATATATAATGATATAAATATGTAAATATATATATATAAATATATATAATATGAATATATAATGTTATATATAATGTTAAATAAATATAATATAGATGTTCAATAAATATAGATGTCAAACGGAGGTAGGATTCCTCCTTGTCATAAAGAATTACGACATATTACCACACTTTAAATACACAACGTTAATACATACGTACTTAATTACAGAGGTCATTATTACAAATTTGATTAGAGGTATAAATGAGACATGTTACGTGATTGGTGTGTGTCGAATAGCCCCGTCACTAGAATAACAAGATGTAATGTAATTCTGGTGACGAGCTGAATGAAACGCGTTAATTAAGTACAACTTTTGTGTCGTAGTTCTATAGCCTAATTACACCTCTGTCTACATACGAAGCGAATTAAAACATGTGCAGGTACGTCTCTGCTTAACAGGAGAGTGAATAATCCAACACAGCTGACTTTATCAAATGCTTTGGTGATTTCCAGGAAGCAGGTATATATATAGACGATTTTTTATCATAATCATGCAATGATATACAGTTTCTGAGAGAATATATAGCCATTTCAGTACCTAGTTTACTTTTATGGTCGAGCTGGTGTGAAGATGTGTATATATGTATATCACATACACATGTTCAATGATACACACTTTGATATTTTCTGAATTATCGAAGTCAATGCTATTGGAATGTATTTTCTCAGCAATGATATTTCTTTATTTTTGTCCACCAGTATTGGAACATTAATAATTTTAGACCAAAATATCTCGCACATCTGACTGATATAAACATGGAATAAATAGCAGGCCTTGTAGGACATCATAACTCGGATTGCTCGACTTGTTGATCAGTGCAACAGCTGTCCCGATGTCAGTCACGGTGACAGACACGTTGGCATGCCCTTCAAACCCTGTCGCTCCAGATACATCAGGGCGGTTAGACCTTGGTTGAATTTCTGTCAAAGTATTTAGAAGTCTTCCTTCATGTAGCAGGCTATGTTACTTGTAATGATAGTATCTTTGTGCACTCTGCACCGTTTAAGATATCTTTTAAAATGTATCCTGGTGGAACATATGTTATAGTACATCATTGCATACCTGTGGAAGGAGGCCCAATGCTAGAGAAAAGGGGGCATCAGTGTGCCAGGCACCACCAGATGGTCCGGCCACTGGTTGTCCAGTGGCATCATTTACCTGTGGATAAAGGTCAACTGGCATCCACTCCTCATCTACCACACTATAACAATACTCTCTGAAATTTGTTGCAGCTTTTTTCCCAAATGCTGAACCAGGGTGAGTGATTAAATCAGTAAGTGATAGAGCAACGCTATTACATTGTTACTCCATTAAGACATGGATTTTAGCTAAATTGTGTACACATGGTTCAATATTCGTGGCGTAGTCAGTAGGTAGGTAGCAGATGATAAGAGTGATACAACGAGTGCCCGAAGTTATATATTATAACCTATATTTATGAGTGTCAACGCGCAGAATATGAGAAGCGAAATGCAAGATCACTGTATTGTCTGCAAGCATAGATATCTGATGAAGAATTTAGGAAAGTTGCTGTACTGGAAGCCTTGTTTCCTGAAGGCATACAATATCATGATTATATATATGGTCTGTAGACAGAAATCATTCAGTTTCGCTGATCTGCAGTTAAACGTTATTATATCAAAATATATATCAATGTGAATGCTAATTGTTGTACCTTTTCCGTGGCTCCGGTAATTCACGGAAATCATTATTTTGGCCTTTTTTTTAGTATTAAAGGCTGATTGTTAAAGATACTATGCTGTTTAGACACTTGATGGCAATGTCCTAATTTCAAGATTAAACAAAATAACTCGGCCACGTTCCATTCGTGAGAAATGGCCCTATGAATCGTGTGCGAATACGCCGTTTCGGATCTTCCTCACAAGGCCAGTTCGAATCCTTCGTGACAAGGAACTTTGCCTACCTTTTAAGGGGGATTTACACGGTCAAACGGTTCGTCAAACGCGGTTCGACAGACACGTGTTTGAAGCGATGTTTGAACGTGTGAACGAGGTAATTCGGTTGTCGAACACGTTGGTCAAACGGTTTGAAGAAAGTCTGTTCGAGCCTGACTTTTGTGGGCGGGGCTTCATTGTAAACAAACCGTTTGAATGTAACAACCTTTGAACACCAAAGCTCAGTTGCGCTTCAAACCAAGGAGGAGACGCATTATACATGTATCTCCCTACGTAATGAAAGGGGTGACACGCCTCTGTACATCAATGTATGTTTCTTCTGACATCTCTTTGGACAGTTTGACCGTGTAAACCCCCCTTTATATTTATCTAATCTCACTATCAATTGGATGTGAATATTGCCTCGTTTTAAAAATCCGTCTAGTTCCTTTAGTATTTCAAAATATAGAACTTGACTCGGAGTTTGTTTTTTTACCACATTTGTACAAAATCGTAATGGAATCATTGACTTTGTAAAGTCAATATATTAAAAAAATAAATAAAAAAATAAAAAAAACGGCGGAGTACAAGACTACGTTTATCTGATAGCACTGATTATCGATAGCACTATATCTGTAAAAAAAAAAAAAAAATAAATAAATAAATAATATAAAAATAATAAAAAAAAGGATTAAGGAATTTATGGAGCGGGTGCGCTGGTACTCATTAACAAGCGAAGTCATTCTTTAGAAATAGAACAATTTCGTAGGCACGAATGATCATGATAATGTCCCTGATCATAGTCGAGTCTCTCCAGATCTCGAATATGCAACCGGAACATAACCATTCTACCAATGCAACCGCACATGTAACTCACCCACCACCACAATTAATTGGTTTGTTGGCTTTCATAAAGTAATTTCCACAATAGACGTGTGTGTGTTTGTGTAGGTGGGTGGGTGAATGTATATAAATATTATATATATATATATATATATACATATTTATACATATTAATTTATATATACATATATGCTTATATATATATATATGTATATATATATGTATATATATATATATATATATATATATATATATATATATATATATATATATATATACATGTATATGTATATATATATATATATGTTGATATATATAAATATATATATATATATGTATATATATATATATATATGTATATGTATATATATATATATACATATACAGTATGTTGATATATATAAATATATATACATATATATATATATATTTATATATATATATATGTATATGTATATGTGTGTGCGTGTGTGTGTGTGTGCGTGTGTATGTATGTATATATATATTGTGTGTGTGTGTGTGGTGTGTGTATGCATGTGTGTGTGCATGTATATACATATATGTATATATATATATATATATATTATATGTATGCGTGCATGTATATGTATATATATATATGTGTGTGTGTGTGTGTATATATATATATATATATATATATATATATATATATACATATAAAGATAAAACCAGAGCTCAACAATCACTTAACAGCCACACACCTATTCACCATTTAACCCTGTGACCTCCACTGCCTTTTTACATGTTAAGGTGTGTTCTAGGTGGTTACAATATTTCCCATATAAGTACGTTATTTTCCTTCTTTTTCATTACTTGCTATCTGATAGTGAAACCTTTTGAACAATATTTATGTACCCAGCTCTAACACCTTGTATTTAGTTCTTTTTAGCAATTATGAGGAAGATTGAAGTCTTCGAAACGTTTGGAAAATAAAGATGTTCTGCACAGCCTTGCTTATTTTGTTTATAATCCGATTGCGCTTCCCCC
>NW_028234417.1:10196469-10201469 GCF_977035675.1 Penaeus japonicus | reverse complement strand
ACAAAATACCCCATTACAGTGTTGTTTGTTTTTTTTTTTTTTTGGGGGATTGAGGGAGAGGAGAAAGGAAGGGGGGGTTGAGGGAGAGGAGAAAGGAAAGGGGGTTGAGGGAGAGGTAATAGGCGAAGGAAGAAGAGGAAGGAGAAATAGGGAAGGCGAGGGGGAAAGAGAAGGGAAAGGGGGTTGAGGTATGAGGAGAAAGGAAAGGGGGGTTGAGGGAGAGGAGAAAGGAAGGGGGGTTGAAGGAGAGGAGAAAGGAAGAGGGGGTTCAGAGAGAGGAGAAAGGAAAGGGGGTTCAGGGAGAGGAGAAAGGAAGGGAGGTTGAGGGAGAGGAGAAAGGAAAGGGGGTTGAGGGAGAGGAGAAAGGAAGGGGGGTTCAGGGAGAGGAGAAAGGAAGGGGGGGTGGAGGGAGAGGAGAAAGGAAAGGGATTCAGGAGAGGCAAAGGAAGGGGGGTTGAGGGAGCGGAGAAGAAAGGAAAGGGGGTTGAGGAGAGGAGAAAAGGAAGGGGGGGTTGAGGAGAGGAGAAAGGCAAGGGGGGGGGGGAGGGATGGGGAGAGAGGAGAAAGGAATGGGGGGTTGAAGGAGAGAGGGAAAAAGGACAAAAGAGGGGGGTTGGGGAGAGGGAGAGGAGAAAGGAAGGGGGGTTGAGGGAGAGGAGAAAGGAAAGGGGGGAGAGGAAGAGGGAGAGAAGGAGAGAGAGGTTGGAGCTGGTGAGAAAGGAATTGGTCTGGCTGGAGAATGAGTCATTTGTTATCTTTTGAATCACAAGCCTTCGGTAAAAGGATTTCTGGTTGCGGTTTGCTGCAACGGCTTATAAAAAATAAAATCACGCTTTCGTAGTTTGCAATTTGTTAATTGTTAGGTGTCATAGAACAAGTTACGGCTCGGTCATAAGTCTCTGTGAATTAACACAAAAAAATAAACAGAATATCTATAATATCTATATAATTATACAAATATGTGTATGTATGTAGACATAAATTAAATACTACATATATACATACATTTATACATAGATATGTGTGTATATATATAGTTATATATATATATATATATATATATATATATTATAAATATAGATATTATATATATAGACTATATATTATGATTATGTATATTCACAACAACACACACACACACACACACAACACACAACACATTATATATATATATATATATATATATATTATATATATTATATATTATATATATATTATTTTTATTTATATATTTATATATGTGGGTGTATGTGTTGTATGTAGTTCATATATTGTTATATATGTATATAATATAAATATATTATATATATATATAAATATATATATATATATATATCTATATATATATTATATGTAGTATGTGTGTGTATATATATTTCTATATATATACTATAATATATATTTATATATATTATATAAAATATATAACATTGCATAATAAGATACATTGTGTGTTGTGGTGCGTGCGAGAGAGAGGAAGAATAACAAAACTGTTTTTCTTCTCTTACTACTTTATTGCATACTATATCCAGTGAAGAGTCGTCCAATGATGAGAACGAGTCATATATGTGCTTAATTTCGCGATTCTGCAAAAGCGTTGACGATATCGTTATGATGGAAAGGCTTATAGATCTTTGTAAAACGAGCTCGGTCGGTCACCGTGGCGTTTCGAGTGAATCTCGATTAGTTGCAAATTTGGGTCTAAAACGATCCTGATGTTAAGTTGTGTCCCTTTCACATATGAACACTCGATTCATGTTCTTCAGCTTCGCGACAAGTTTAGATGGTCGGTTGAATTCGTTTTCGAATGGATGGAAGTTCGGAAAATAGTGACCAAGTGACAGGATTTTCAACTTTTTTTTCAAAGCTTTAAGTATGGGTAGGTAGGAATGAAGGGAAAAAGCTCCCACTGAAAAAAATGACTTCTTCATTAAACGTTTTGAAACGTTTCCGGAGTTATATGTATGTGTGTGTGGGGGGGGGGGGGGCGCTCGTGTGTGTGTGTGTGTGTGTGTGTGTGTGTTTTATCAGGCAATGACCAGAGGTGATTTGTGGCCAAAGTCCAAAGTTCTAGGCAATTGGACTTACGGATAAAGGCTCAATATGACCTTTCACAATCTTCTACGCTTTCCATTTTTTTTCCTTTTTTTCTTTCATTTATAGCTTCATTACATGGTTGATCTGATATATTTCAAAGATCGAAAAATTACAAACTAAAACTATTGCAGCCTTATCGTCATGAACACCACAGAACATGATCCGTGTGTGTCCGAAGGTCGTGGGAGGAAATTCAACAACCATAGTACTTGTCTCTAAAGGTACCGATACATCACAGTAATCGATCTCGCTGCTCAAATCGCCCGGTAGTTGGGGACGGTCTTGGGTGGTATGTGAATGACATCATACACGCTGCTAGATTTTGTACTTTCTTTCTCCTCTCTCTTTCTTGTGTGTGGAGTCTCTTTCTCTTTCTGTTTCTTCTCTCTTTCTCTATCGCTCTTCTTTTCTCTCTCTCTCTCTCTCCTCTTCTCTCTCTTAGTCTCTCTTCTTCTCTTCTTTCTCTCTCTTCTCTCTCTATCTTTTCTCTCTCTCTCTCTTCTCTCTCTCTCTCTCTTCTCTCTCTCTACTCTTCTTTTTCTATTTTTTCTCTATTCTCTCTCTCTCTCTCTGTCTCTCTTTCTCTTCTTCTTTTTTTCTCTCTTTTCTCTTTATCTTTCCTTTCTCACTGTCTCTTCACTTTTGTCTCTTCTTTCTATCTTTCTCTTTTATTTATCTTTTTCCTTTCTTTTTTCCTTTTCTCTCATCTCCCCGTTCTCTCTTTCTCTTTTCTCTCTTCTTTCTCGCCTATCTTTAGGTCTCTCTTTCTTCTTTCTAATTCGCTCTTCTCTTTCTCCTTCTCTCTCTCTTCTACTATCTTCTCTCTCCTCTCTCTCTCTCTCTCTCTCTCTCTCTCTCTCTCTCTCTCTTCTCTCTCTCTCTCCCTCTTTATATTTTCTCTCTCTGTCTCTCTGTCTCCTGTGTGTAGTGTGTGTATTTGTGGATGTTGCAATTACATTGCGGAGGATTAAAATTCGAGTATCGAAAATTATGTGGCCTTTCTTTTTTATTATTGAATATTTGGTTATGAAAATATGGTTATAAATTGGTATTGACAAGATAATACCAAGATACAGATATTGTCGGGTTGGGTTGTACCGAATTGAAAAGTAGAAAGGCCAAATTATTATTATATATTATATATATATATATATATATAGATATATATATATATATATTATATATATTACATATATAAATGTATGGATGTATTTATGTTATTTATATGTATGTGTGTAGGCCTAATCCTGTGTGTGTGTGTGTGTGTGTTGTGTGTGCTGTGTGTGTGTATGTGTATAAATATTCTATCTATATATATATATATATATATATATATATCTATTATATATATAATATATATATATATTTATATATATGGATATGTATATTTATATGTATATACATATATATAAATATATATATTATATAAATATATATATATATTTGTCATGACTGTATTGCTTTATATATATAGATATTATATCTATATATATATATATAATATCATATGTATGATGTATGTATGTATGATTATATATACATATATGTATGTATGTCATATTAGCGCCCCGCACAACACACATAGTTTAGGTGCACACATTTGTTTCACAGATTGTATATAAAAACACTGGATCAGGTCTCTGGCGTTTAACTTTGTCATGTTTTCATTAATCTTAGAAGATATGAACCCAAATTCGACGTTAATGTTCCATACTAATCATAAAAAAATAATATCAAAGCTTTTAATTATGAGGGCGACCGGGTTTAAAAAACAGCAATTTTTCATGAAGTATAATCCTTTATTTAACCTGTTCTGGGAGCTTCAGCTGGTTCTATATCACTGAGCCTAACAAACGGGAGGAAGAAGTGGAAATTAAACATTTTGAAGGCTCTTGATTTCCTTCGCGTGGTATTAAACGAAACGTCTGATATAAGAGAAACAGGTGAACTCATAATAACTGAGGGTTGTTATAATAAGTGAGTGTTAAATCATAATAAACTGAGTGTTATTTATAATAGGAGTGTTATAAAACAAAATAGCTGAGTTTGAAATCAATAATAAGTGAGTGTTAATCAATAAATAATCGCTGTGTTTAAATCAATAGTAAGTGTGGTTAATCAAGAATAACTGGAGTTATCTATAATACTGAGTGTTTTAAATCAATAATAACATGAAGTTAATTATAATACGTGAGTGTTAAATCAATAATCACTGAGTGTTATTAATCAATAATACCTGTGAGTGTTAAATCAATAATAACTTGAGTGTTATCTATAATACGTGAGTTTTAAATCATAAACTGAGTGTTAAATCAATAAGACTTGTGAGGTTAAATTCAATATAACTGAGTTTATTTCTAATAAAGTATGAGTATAAATCAATTAATAACAGTGGTATCTTTTATAATCTCACATAATAACTGAGTGTTAAAACAATCCTTGGCCCATGACGTTGAAGTAGACAAGTACAATTCCGGGGTCGGACCTTGGAGGAGATAACTCGACTTTGATTGCAGCTCTGTAATATTGCTTGCTTTGACCTTCGGTGCGGTTGTTGAGGCGAAAGCACCTTGGACCCCAACGCCAGGGTCTACAGTAGTTTACGTGAGGTTTGATTGAGAAATAGAAATTTAGCATTGATTTAATAGACACCCCTCACTTCAGAGACATGTGTTGTTTTTATGTAGGTGCTAGTTGATGCATGTGTGTGTGTGTGTGGTATCTATTTACTCAATTTGTCTATCTTCTATATATATATATATTATATATATATATATATATATATATATATATATATTTATATATTTATACATATATAAAAATGTGTGCGTGAGATGTGTGTCTGTGTGTCTTTATATTCAAATGAATATATGAATACTGTATGTATATATGTACATATGTAT
>NW_028234417.1:10181469-10188969 GCF_977035675.1 Penaeus japonicus | reverse complement strand
CGTTCGCAGAAAATCAGATTCCTTTGTCTTTACTTTGGAAGGTCTTTGGGAGAGGAAAATAAAAAAGTAATCAGGTTATTTTTAACTGCATATCACATTTAGAATAACTTTCTTTTGCTATAAAGTTGATTTTGTAAAGAAAGAGATAGTTTCTGTTCCCTTTTAAGTAAGACTTTCTAATTCTTGAACAAACTACATGGGTCTTCTTTCCTCACACTCTCTCTCTCTCTCTCTCTCTCTCTCTCTCTCTCAAAAAAAAAAAAAAAAAAAAAAAAAAAAAAAAAAAAAAAAAAAAACTAAAACAAGAACTTTATATAATCAGGCTACACGCTGTAAAAAGAAATGGAAAAGTGTGCCAAAGTCTCAAACTTCATTACCGATTTCCGTTAGCTCAGTCTTTGCCCATGTTGACAAAGAGAGAATAAAAAAATTGAAACTGCTCAAAAAAGACCTAAATAGTGAACTCATGTGAAACCCAATGCAATCATCACGGAAACATTTCACTAATACAGACATTTGATTTATTTATTATTATTATTATTATTATTTTTTTTTTTTTTTTTTTTTTTTTTTTTTTTTTTTTTTTTACTTGAAAGGACTTTTGGATCAGTATACTTTCCCTTATAGTTATTGCTTTTGTTATTGTTTTTGTTTATTTTATTGCTGTTGACGTCGGTATCATCATAAGTTCCTTTTATCATCAATATAGTTATTGTAATAATTTTTATGATAGTAACTATCATTATTGGGAGTTTTGGTTTCATTATGTTTGTTGTTGTTAATATTGTTATCATTATTAATGACACTTTTAGCGTGATAACTTTCATTCTCATTAGAAGTATTGTGATTATCATCATTATTATCATTGTTGTTATTATTTTCATTTTTTATCATTATTGTTATAATATTAAAGAATACAAATATTATTAATAATATAATTATTGTTATTATAATCACTTCAGTATTAATACCATTTGTATCACTATTACCATTATCACTATTTTTTATCATAATCATCATAATTATTGTCTATATCACTATTATTATCATCATTATCATTGTTATATCCATCACTATTATTGCTTGTTAAACTATATCTTATTTTGTAACATTATACCAATAATTATTGGTTTTAATATCATTTTTAAATTAATATCACTGTTATTAACCCATTGCAGACGGAGATAAATTTGCTTGCCCAGCCTCCAGGATAGGTTTTATTTTAGAGAGAGACCGCTTGAAGCAATATAATTTGAATCATCCCACTCTCTTTCAGTCATTCATTGTAAAACTAGAGCGGTTTTTGTGTTTTATTTTTTTGTGTGTTTTATTGAGTTTAGAGACTTATATGTGCCATATGCAGTTGACTAAAATTGTAGTATATTATCCATATTAGCTCATTATTTGATAGAAGAATTGCTGTTTAGGACAAAAGGCAACTTTATTTTTTCGTATTTTTGTGCTGTCATGAACGAATACGAAACATATAACCACCTACAATAAATATAACAAGAAGAGGTAGGGAAGAGGAATGAAATCTGTGCTTGTGACTGTGAGTGCCACAGTGAAAGGCACATTTTAGACACTGGTTATGGATTGAGTCACCTTCCTCTCAAGGGTTCATCAGCTCTATAGAGACAGTGCTTACTAGAGACCGTGGATGGGTGCCATTCAAGGCTCTTGCCATCTAGGTTTTGGACGTTAAGCTTGCACGATATTACGGTAATTATAGTAATTGACTGCAATAATTCCTTTTTCATAGCAAAATAAAATAGCACAGTGATCTAAAATCCCCGAACGTCGTGTACGTCATGACGCCCGTCGCCAGGCCAAAGCTCCTACGTCACGTATGTCATGACACCCGTACGCAATGGGTTAATATCATTATTGGCGTCATTGTTATAAACATCCTCATTTTCATCTTCATTGTCACCATCATCATTATCATTATTACTATCGTTATAATTATTATATTTATCACAGATATCATTGTTTAATTAATATTCATCGTCTTTACATAAAATTATCATTGTTGATGTTATAAAGATAATCATATAATATTCTTATGACTACCCATTACCATAAAAAGATACTATCACTATCTTTG
This sequence comes from Penaeus japonicus, assembly GCF_977035675.1. Lineage (NCBI taxonomy): Eukaryota > Metazoa > Arthropoda > Malacostraca > Decapoda > Penaeidae > Penaeus > Penaeus japonicus. Next base: position 10,186,862 of record NW_028234417.1, on the reverse strand, counting down.
CCATTATCATTAATTATTTATCTGTTTGTCATTATTATCTATATCGTTAACTATTGTCAGTTTTCATTGACTTAATTGATTTGTATTATGTAATTCATATATACTAATATTAAAATGAATTGTAATATAGAAAGTATATATTGTCGCATTCTGCATTAAGTATTATTGCGTACATATATTCTATCATTAAACCGTTATATTGCGTTATTGTTATCTTGTTTGTTTGTTTGTTTTCAAAGATAATACACTGCACACGGTGTAAAAAAAAAATCGACGATCGCCTTTAACCCTGGAAGACCACTTTATTATTTTACAAATAAAAGAAAAAGCATAAGCTGCCTCGTGTTGGCGCCATAAACATTAAACCCGGATTGAAGTTTAATCGACATCTCGACTGCGCATACGTTATGGCAGCATCAAGGACTGACTTTTAATTAATGTACATCTTGACCAGTATCGGCAGATGTGTTATAACGCAAGACTGATTTAACATTCCATCTTTTTTCTGATGTGAATTTATATATATTTTTTTTTAGTTTTGTAATAATGTTGTGTACTGGGAAGATATAATAACTAACTGCTTGAAAATTGTGTGAAAATTTGATATAACATTCTATTTTTTCTGATGTGTAAATATACTTTTTTAGTTTTGTAATAATATTGTGTACTGGGAAGATATAATGGACTGACTGCTTGACGATTGTGTGAAAATTTGGGTTCTTGACCTGACGTGAGTACTGCGCTTCCAGCTTTTGTTTTGTTAGAAGGAAGAGGTGTTTATGATTCGGAAATGTTTGGAATAGCTTCTTTAAGTATCATTTTTATTTTGTGGTGTACTCATGTAGGAATCCTAGATGAATGTAAGTCACTTAGGTATGTATTATTGTTAATATCACTATCACCAACGAGGTTTGGAAAGATTATTTAATATAAAAGGAAAATCATGATGGAGTACCTTGAACAACCAAGTGTTCAATCTCAAGCCATTTGTTAAACCTTACCACAGCACAGTTATATATATCATTCATATAATAAGCTATTGTTCTATACATCCTGATAGATTATAATTAAGGGAAGATGCTATTGAAGTCTATCTAAGTACACTCATTTCTTACATACTCGTGAACAGAAGAAACCAGAACCAAGAGGAACCATAAACATAGTGAATACTATTACCAAAGAGAGGTTCCTGTGATCTTGTTCTCCAAGGTCAAGGAGTCAGGAGATAAGAGACGTGCGTGTCAGTGCGTGTCAAGGCACTGTCACTGTCAATTCACCGTCAGGTAGTTCACCTCGGTGACTCGAAACATGTCAGGTCACAGGTACTCATACGACCCGATTGGAGAGCAAGCAATAGTTTATATTCACGCCCATCTATGAATGTTTATATACTGCAATAAAACTATGGACACTAATAAATGTACCTGTTTGAGAATATGTTTTTTTTATGTCGGTGTAGCAGTGTGTGTGTGTGTGTTTGTGTGTTTGTTATATGAATATGCCAGTACCATGAATAACTACGCATCCTTTATATATTTACTGACAGAATCCTGCATTTTTTTTCTTTTCTTTTTTTTTATTCAAAGGGGAGAATTCTAATTACAGATCGCCACCACTGCAGATACAATTTGAGAATAAAGTAAGTGATGTTTAATATAATTGTCCTTATATAATATATATATATATATAATATATATATATATATATATATATATATATATATATTATATATATATATATATATATATATATATATATATATATATATATATATATATATATATATATATATATATATATATATATATATATATATATATATATATATATATATATATATATATATATATATATATATATATATATATATATATATATATATATATATATATATGTATGTATGTATTGATCGGTACGTAGATAAATAAGGATAGATAGCCAGATGTGTATTAATAAAGATAAAGATAGATATAGATATTGATAAGTAGATGTGGATAGATATATGGAGATATGGAGAGAAATATCAAAATGTAAATTGATACAATGTTTCAGGCGAATTCTCACTTGCACCCAAAAGTACTATAGTAAGTTTGAATCCAATATAAGTTCCGCTGAATCTATTCAAAATCCATATGAGTTTCGCTAAATCTATTGAAAAATCCATATGAGTTTCGTTAAATCTATTGAAAAATCCATATGAGTTTCGTTAAATCTAATGAAAAATCCATATGAGTTTCGCTAAATCTATTGAAAAATCCATATGAGTTTCGTTAAATCTAATGAAAAATCCATATGAGTTTCGTTAAATCTAATGAAAAATCCATATGAGTTTCGCTAAATCTATTAAACGGTCCCCACCAATTTCTACACATCTATTGAAAAATCCATATGAGTTTTGCTAAATCTATTGAAAAATCCATATGAGTTTCGCTAAATCTATTGAAAAATCCATATGAGTTTCGCTAAATCTATTGAAAAATCCATATGAGTTTTGCTAAATCTATTGAAAAATCCATATGAGTTTCGCTAAATCTATTGAAAAATCCATATGAGTTTCGTTAAATCTAATGAAAAATCCATATGAGTTTCGCTAAATCTATTGAAAAATCCATATGAGTTTCGTTAAATCTAATGAAAAATCCATATGAGTTTCGTTAAATCTAATGAAAAATCCATATGAGTTTCGCTAAATCTATTGAAAAATCCATATGAGTTTCGTTAAATCTAATGAAAAATCCATATGAGTTTCGCTAAATCTATTGAAAAATCCATATGAGTTTCGTTAAATCTAATGAAAACTCCATATGAGTTTCGTTAAATCTAATGAAAAATCCATATGAGTTTCGTTAAATCTAATGAAAACTCCATATGAGTTTCGTTAAATCTAATAAAAAATCCATGAGTTTCGCTAAATCTATTGAAAAATCCATATGAGTTTCGCTAAATCTATTGAAAAATCCATATGAGTTTCGCCAAATATATTGAAATACACGAGTGGTCTTTCGCTCGGTTATTTTTACACAAGTAAAGTTTTGGTTAGTAGTTATCAGTGCAGTGACCTGACCTCATGTTAACTTCAGACTCTTGTTTGACCCTTATCTCTCACCCCTTCATGTAATTAACCCGCTGTGATTTTGTTCTTTGTTTTGTTTTTGTTTTTTTGTTTGTTTGTTTTTACTAATCTATTTACTCAGTTATTTATCTTATTACGCTTTTGATGTCTGTCTTCATTCTCTATACACCAAATGAACCCGTTTTTCAGCCAATGGTAAACTGACCCCTCCCCCCCGCCCCCCCAGCTTGACATTTCCCTACTTGGGATCACCTTTGTTCTGCCTCTACTTTGCTTAATTGTATCATTATTAATATTTACGTGCAACATAAACAACCATGTTTGTGCAGTATATATGGTAGTTATTGCCTAGAAACATATATGTAAGGAGTATGAATGGCCCATGTTATAGTGTTATCTGTTGTTGTGACCTATGACCTTCTGAATATCCGGTGTTGCCATATCACCCTCCCCACAATACCTGTCAAATATTCAGCTCTTCTCTCGGATATCAACCGTTTAAAGGAAATGTACAGAAACTGACTACCACGTTATATCAGTAAGAAGAATAAAAAATAGTTTTTACTGCATTGATGTAAGAATGTTTATTACTGAGGATAATATGAAAGCTATAGTGAATTCTGTGCACCTTAGAAACTGTGCAAGACCGTGAATCGTGACCACCGCCTTTGAAAATGATGATTTGATAATGATTTAAAAGTACAGTGCTGTACCGGTCGCGAACATGAAACGGTGCGCCTGAAATAGGCACAGAGTCTTGTGATATTTTTGGCGGGATGTATAATCCAAATGATGGAAGTAAGTATATGCTGGCGTATTTGCCAGCATACAAGCAGGGAAAGCGAGAAGTATAAATGAAATGAGATCTAGCGCGCCTTTGCTCTCTGATACTACTTAGGAATGACTACGACTGATAGTTTTTTTTCCTCGGATTGTACTTCGCGGTAGAAATCTCTCCCTCTTTCTTTATACCCTGGCAAGGTTAAATAGACCCATCGATGTGCAGTTTTCAGCCATACATCGTAGTTATATTTAAGTAGTCAAGAGTGAAGATCCAACCATTTATATGTTCTTAACAGGCTTCTTCTTTAAAGGGATGGCTCTTACGGCATCGGATACCCCTACCCGCCCGAAAAAAAACTTTTGACCGTAGCTCGACCTTGAGTCCGTGGAAACTCTCTCCCAAGGGTATCCTGGGGTTATCTGAGTTGCTGGCCATAACTGCATCTTCGGGATATGGACACCTGGGCTTCCACAGGACTGCAGGTGTTATAATGAGAGAGATGTAGTGCGTTACTGCATAGGAAAGGAAACGAGACCTTCGGGAGATGAACATTACACGGACTTTGTAGTACGCCCTGATGGGAAGGAAGTGGATGTCCTAAAAAGAATCCTAGCAACACAATAGTCCGATAAAAAAATATATATATATATGTCTGCAGGAAGTGACAACCTTATACTTCTATCAATGTGTCTTCCAGTCCCCTACAATATATATATATATATATATATATATATATATATATATATATTTATATATCTATATATATATATATATATATATATATATATATATATTTATATATATATATATACTGTATATATGTATATATATATACATATATATTTATATATATGATACTCAAGTTTAATTAGTGGACATCGCCAGAGCTGAGCTTGAAGAGGACAGTGCCAAAAGGAGTCTTGCGGATCTGACCACCAAAGCGTACACGTTGCCACGTCCCTTCATAAGATATAGGCAAAACTCAACACCAAAACAACGGCAGTTAAATCGCTATAGTTTAACCTTAAACCTTAAGCTGACGTCACTCAAGACAGTTCTGTCATATGTCAAGTTCTTCTATATATCTCAAAGGTCGATGTTGACTTGAATTATATATCTTTACAACAGAAAATGGGACTGCTATTCAATGATGTTTTGAGCTTCTTTCGATCTGTATTTGAACTTGGTGTCCCTTAAGGTGGAGGTCCAAGTTCTACTCTATTCAACATTTTGAGGAATTGCCTAGTATTAATGTTATGAAGAATGAATCCATGATATAATGATATAATACACATACATACACAACACACACACACACATACAGATATATATATATATATATATATCATAGCTCGCGATATTTACATAGTTCATACGCTCTTTAAAGATCTCTATACAATGCAAAAGGTCTGTGATTTCTACAGATAAAACCAGAATAATCGTGAAATAGAAAGTAGATGCAGAGCCACACAATAAAGCAGATGACTCCAATAAAAAAAATATATATATATACAAAGTAGAACTACTGAAGTGTAA
>NW_028234417.1:10156469-10161469 GCF_977035675.1 Penaeus japonicus | reverse complement strand
ATATCACCTTTCTAAATATGTATTACGAAGGAATATCACCTTTCTAGATATGTGTTATGAAGGTATATCACCTTTCTAAATATGTGTTATGAAGGTATATCACCTTTCTAAATATGTATTACGAAGGAATATCACCTTTCTAAATATGTAATATGAAGGTATATCACCTTTCTAAATATGTAATATGAAGGTAGATCTACTTTCTAAATATGTATTACGAAGGAATATCACCTTTCTAAATATGTAATATGAAGGTATATCACCTTTCTAAATATGTGTTATGAAGGTATATCACCTTTCTAAATATGTATTATGAAGGTATATCACCTTTCTAAATATGTATTATGAAGATATATCACCTTTCTAAATATGTGTTATGAAGGTATATCACCTTTCTAAATATGTATTATGAAGGTATATCACCTTTCTAAATATGTATTATGAAGGTATATCACCTTTCTAAATATGTAATATGAAGGTAGATCACCTTTCTAAATATGTGTTATGAAGGTATATCACCTTTCTAAATATGTAATATGAAGGTATATCACCTTTCTAAATATGTGTTATGAAGGTATATCACCTTTCTAAATATGTATTATGAAGGTATATCACCTTTCTAAATATGTAATATGAAGGTATATCACCTTTCTAAATATGTGTTATGAAGGTATATCACCTTTCTAAATATGTATTACGAAGGAATATCACCTTTCTAAATATGTAATATGAAGGTATATCACCTTTCTAAATATGTATTACGAAGGAATATCACCTTTCTAAATATGTAATATGAAGGTAGATCACCTTTCTAAATATGTATTACGAAGGAATATCACCTTTCTAAAAATGTAATATGAAGGTATATCACCTTTCTAAATATGTATTACGAAGGAATATCACCTTTCTAAATATGTAATATGAAGGTATATCACCTTTCTAAATATGTAATATGAAGGTAGATCTACTTTCTAAATATGTACTACGAAGGAATATCGCCTTTCTAAATATGTATTACGAAGGAATATCACCTTTCTAAATATGTAATATGAAGGTATATCACCTTTCTAAATATGTATTACGAAGGAATATCACCTTTCTAAATATGTATTATGAAGGTATATCACCTTTCTAAATATGTAATATGAAGGTAGATCACCTTTCTAAATATGTGTTATGAAGGTATATCACCTTTCTAAATATGTATTATGAAGGTATATCACCTTTCTAAATATGTAATATGAAGGTAGATCACCTTTCTAAATATGTGTTATGAAGGTATATCACCTTTCTAAATATGTAATATGAAGGTATATCACCTTTCTAAATATGTATTATGAAGGTATATCACCTTTCTAAATATGTATGATGAAGGTATATCACCTTTCTAAATATATAATATGAAGGTATATCACCTTTCTAAATATGTATTATGAAGGTATATCACCTTTCTAAATATGTGTTATGAAGGTATATCACCTTTCTAAATATGTGTTATGAAGGTATATCACCTTTCTAAATATGTATTATGAAGGTATATCACCTTTCTAAATATGTATGATGAAGGTATATCACCTTTCTAAATATATAATATGAAGGTATATCACCTTTCTAAATATGTAATATGAAGGTAGATCACCTTTCTAAATATGTGTTATGAAGGTATATCACCTTTCTAAATATGTATTATGAAGGTATATCACCTTTCTAAATATGTAATATGAAGGTAGATCACCTTTCTAAATATGTGTTATGAAGGTATATCACCTTTCTAAATATGTAATATGAAGGTATATCACCTTTCTAAATATGTGTTATGAAGGAATATCACCTTTCTAAATATGTAATATGAAGGTATATCACCTTTCTAAATATGTGTTATGAAGGTATATCACCTTTCTAAATATGTATGATGAAGGTATATCACCTTTCTAAATATGTATGATGAAGGTATATCACCTTTCTAAATATGTAATATGAAGATATATCACCTTTCTAAATATGTGTTATGAAGGTATATCACCTTTCTAAATATGTGTTATGAAGGTATATCACCTTTCTAAATATGTATTATGAAGGAATATCACCTTTCTAAATATGTATTACGAAGGTATATCACCTTTCTAAATATGTGTTATGAAGGTACGTATAAATGTATATAATTCTTGTATGGTCTTTGCATGTACCGTTTCAAAAATATTCATGTATCAAAGAAAGTTGTGTTGAATTAATGCAACTCGGTTGGCAGAAAGTCTTCTAAATGCAAACATGTTATAACCAATAACTAGACATTGTTTAATGAACTTCCTATAATACATTTTTGATACAGTGCAGTCATGTATTTTATGAGTATCTTCCTTTTTTATCAGTATTATCATTGGATTAGTTATATAAAGTCATCAATGTCCATATATAATTTTGGAAATACATTATTTGGATGATGCTATATATCAAAGATCAGTTCAAGTTATGTCTTTCTAACGACCATTGTGTCAGACTTTGCATTGTTGATTTCAATTGCACCGCTGACCTAGGAGACAGGAGGAGTAGGAAGATGAAAAAAAAGATCCTGAGAATTACATTTGGAATTATTTGCGTCTTGTATGTTATGATGAGGAATAAACCTAAGAGGTCGGTTTGCTGATTGAATGTTTAGTGCACGCACATGAAGACACACGTACATAAAGATGCACACACACAGAGAAACAAACAAATGCACATACAAGCACACTACACACGCACATGCAAACACACACACGCACACACACACATATATATACATATATGTATATGTATGTATATATGTATATATATATATATATATATATATATATATATATATATATATATATATATATATATATATATATATATATATATATATATATATATATATATATATATATATATATATATATATATATATATATGTCTGTGTGTATGTCTGCGTGTGTGTGCTTCTACGTGTGTCTGCGTGTATGTGCGTGTGTGTCTATACAGTAGCAACGCTTTTCTTTTCCTTTTCTTTTTCAAGGTTCAATTTCAAGGAAGATCGTAGCTCGAGATGCTCCCCATAGTTAGTTCCTTAGAACTGGAACTTCCCGGCTATGTCGTATATGTATGGCACAAGTTGGACAGATTCTTGCGAGCATTTTGTATTTACTGGTCAAACTTAGATCCAGTTTAAATGTCCTGCGACTACCGGCTCCACATCAGCTGGTATAAGGAAACATCCATTACTTTAACTTTAAAGATGGTATTATCTTTAAAAAAAATTATAAAGGAGTGTGTTTTATCGTCCATAAGGAGTATTTTTTTTTCTGGGATAGACTCATGAAACAGCAAGTTAATAACGAAAAATGAAAACGTTGGAAATAATCAGAAAGTTCAGCACATTTAATTTACTCAAAACGTTTAACTGTGGGAGCCACTTTCACTTCCCGGCCCCTTCTATCTCTTTCTCTTTTTCTCTTTTTAACAAACCCTCTCTCCTTACTTGTTGATATTTTATATATCTATCAGTCTGTCTATTTTTTTTTCCTCTCTCTCTATTTATCTATCTCTCTATCTCTTTATTATTGCCTCTCTATCTCTTTCTATCTCTCTCTCTCTCTCTCTCTCTCTCTCTCTCTCTCTCTCTCTCTCTGTCTGTCCGTCTCTCTCTCTCTCTCTCTCTCTCTCTCTCTCACCCTCTAAATATCTCTCTCTCACTTCTTTTCAGTAAAAGCAATGCAAAGCTAACCTCATGCAATACCTATTCTACAGACTGCTGGTTATCTTTAGTATACGAGCATTGCATATATTCCATTGTCAATACTTCAGTTGAAGTTAAACATATTTGTGTTCCTAATATCCAAATCCAGGATTTAAAAGAGAGAAAAAAAGAAAAGAAAATTGCTATTATTACAAATAATTAGAAGCATTATTTTGTTTCCTCAATTACTGTTCTATTTTTGCCCCGCTGTTTACTCACTACATATCTTTCCTTGCACGCCGTATGTTTTTGTGGATTGCACGTTGTTGAGTCTCATCAACAGCACGCAAACTCCCCTTTGCACATACAAAGTCTTACATCTAAGCGTCATCACATGTTGTATTCAAACAATGAAGGAATATATATATATGTATATATATATATATATATATATATATATATATATATATATATATATATATATATATATGTATGTATGTATGTATGTATATATATATATATATATATACATATATATATATATATATATATATATATATATATATAAAGTTCGTAATCTACAGACCCACAACATGAAACTAGTAAGTTTTGATGTGGATTCCCTGTTTACGAACGTTCCTATTGATGATGGGCTAGACTTTTTTAGAACGTAAACTGACTACAGCTCCCATTCCGATTAATTAATTGATTGAACTTGTTCGTTTATGCGTCTCGAATAACGTTTTTTTTTTTCTTTTCTTTTCTTTTTTCTTTTAAGGGAGAATTCTATAAACAGACTAGCGGTATCGCGATGGGTAGTATTTTAAGTCCGATCCTCGCTAATTTATATATAGAAATGTTTGAAACTGAACTCCCGGCCATCCTCCCCCCAGGCTCGATCTGGTTTAGGTATGTTGATGATATTTTTTTCTGTGGCCCGTAAACCGTACGGATTTCGACGATTTCTTTGTGTAAACTTAACGCTCTTGCTCGTACCGTCAAATTCAAACTAGAATGGTAAAAGTCTGGTAAATTACGCTTTCTTGATATAGTGTTACATAATTTCAACGGTTATCAAAAGTTTTCAGTTTACCGGAAACCCACCCATGTTGCTAATTATCTTCAATTTTTTCTCATATCATCCTTTATTCATTAAGAAATCAGTAGCCTCGTCTATGTTTCTTAGAGCATATAGGATCAGTGATAATGAGTTTATTGATAGAGAACTTAGCATCATTATGGAATCTTTTTAAAAATTTGGTTACCCTAAGTTTTTTCTTAGAACAACCACATTCATATGCTAGAT
>NW_028234417.1:10118969-10121469 GCF_977035675.1 Penaeus japonicus | reverse complement strand
CTCTCTCGCTTTCTCTCTCTCTTTTTCTCTGTCTTTCTCTCTCTCTCTCTCTCTCTCTCTCTCTCTCTCTCTCTCTCTCTCTCTCTCTCTCTCTCTCTCTCTCTCTCTCTCTCTCTCTCTCTCTCTCTCTCTCTCTCTCTCTCTCTCTCTCTCTCTCTCTCTCTCTCTCTCTCTCTCTCTCTCTCTCTCTCTCTCTCACACACACACACACACACATACACAGACACACATATCATGTTTTTTTTTCAATTTTGTTTATATTTTTCGTTGTTTTTTGTGCAGCAGGGAATTTTAGACATTCCATTCATAGTTCTATGTATAGCTTCGTTCATGGATGCCCCCCCCCCCCTACACTTCCAGGAAAAAAAAACTATTTATATTGTAGGTTGTAAAAAAATGTTTTAAAGTTTACTTGTCTTTATCTTCCAGACCCGTGCAGATATTCTGAAAACCTCAGATGAATCTTTCCTATCATAGAATGGAAAGCAAATATTTAGGGACCGTTCAGAACATATCAACGTTAAAATTTGAGCAGAATTAAATCCACGGGCGAGTTTATATTTTACATTGAGTTCTCCAAGTTGGTATCTATCTATCTAACTATCTCTATCTCTCTATCTGCCTATCTATCTGTCTATCTATCTATTTATCTGTCTGTCTATCTATCTGTCTATCTATCTAGCTATCTCTATCTATCTATATATCTATCTCTATCTATCTATCTCTATTTATCTATCTATATCTATCTATCTATCTCTTATCTATTTCTCTCTATATATCTCTATTTATCTATCTATTTCTCTCTATCTATCTATCTATCTATCTCTATCTATCTATCTATCTGGCTATCTATTTAATCTCTATCCCTATCTCTCTTTCTCTTTCTCTCTCTCTCTCTCTCTCTCTCTCTCTCTCTCTCTCTCTCTCTCTCTCTCTCTCTCTCTCTCTCTCTCTCTCTCTCTCTCTCTCTCTCTCTCTCTCCTCTCCCTCTCTTTCTCCTCTCCTTCTCCCTTTCTCCTCTCTCTCTCTCTCTCTCTCTCCCCTCTCTCCTTCTCCTCTCCCTCTCTCTCCCCCCTCTCACTCTTCTCTCTCTCTCTCTCTCTCTCTCTCTCTCTCACTCTCTCTCTCTCTCTCTCTCTCTCTCTCTCTCTCACTCTCCTCTCCTCTCTCCTCTCCTCTCTCTCTCTCTCCAACCTCTCCTCTCTCTCTCTCTCTCTTTTCCCTCCTCCTCTCTCTCTCTCCTCTCTCTCTCTCTCTCTCTCTCTCTCTCTCTCTCCTCTCCTCTCCTCTCCTCTCTCTCTCTCTCTCTCTCTCTCCCCTCTCTCCTTCTCTCCCCTCTCTCTCTCTCTCTCTCTCTCTCTCTCTCTCTCTCTCTCCCCTCTCTCCCTCCCCTATTCCTTCCCTCTCTCTCCTCTCCTCCTCCTCTCTTCTCTCGCTCTCTCTCTCTCTCCCTCTCTATTCGCTCTCTCTCTCTCTTTCCTCTCCTCTCTCTCTCTCTCTCCTTCATAATTCTATCTCTCCTCTCCTCCTCTCTCCTCTCCTCGTTTCTCCCTCTCTCTTCTCCCCCTCTCGCTCTCTCTCTCTCTCTCTCTCCTCTCTCTCTCTCTCCTCGACCCGTTCTCCTCTCTCCTTCTCCATCCTCTCTCTCTCTCTTCTCTCGTCTCTCCACGCTCCCTCCCTCTCCTTCCACACTCCTCTCTCTATCTCTCTCCGTCTTCTCTCCTCATTTCCTATCTCTCCTCTCGCTCTCTCTCTCTCACTCATCGCCTCTCTCTCTCTCTCTTCCGCTTATCTCTCTCTCCTCTCCCGCTCGCTCTCTCTTTCTCTCTCCTCTCTCTCTCCACCTCTCTCTCTCTCTTTCTCTCCCTCTCTCCCTCTCTCTCCTCTCTCTCATCCTTCTCTCTCCTCCTCTCCTCTCTCTCTCTCTCCTCTCTCTCTCTCTCCCCTCTCTCTCTCTCCTCTCCTCTCCCTTTTCTCTTTCTTCCTCTCTCCTACTCTCTCTCTCTCTCTCGCTCTCTCTCTCTCTTCTCTCTCTCTCCCCCTTCTCTCCTCTCTCACGACCTCTTATCCTCCTCCTCCTCCACCTCTCTCTCTCTCTCTCTCTCTCTCTCTGTCTCCCTCTCTCCTCTCGCTCTCTCTATAAATATATTATAGATATATATATATATATATATATATATATATATATATATATATATATATATATATATATATATAGTGTGTGTTGTGTGGTATATATATATATATATATATAATATATATATATATATAATATATATATATATATAATCCTCTCTCTCTCTCTATCTCTATCTCTCTCTCTTCTTTCCTCTCTCTCCGCTTCATCTCTCTCTTCTCCCCTTTTATCTCTTTCTCTCCACTCTACTCTCTCTCATTCTCTCTCTCATCTCTCTATCGCTCTCTCTCTCCTTCTCTCTCTCATCTCTATATCCACTCTTATATCTCTCATCTCTCCTCCCTCTCTCTATCTCTTCCGCTC
>NW_028234417.1:10088969-10093969 GCF_977035675.1 Penaeus japonicus | reverse complement strand
AGAAAATAAAATTTAACTCTTGTTGAAAGTAATGGGAGTTCTTTTTAGATGCATTGAAATATTACAAAAATATGAAACTTACATTAAAACTGAGATAAAATAATGACTTCCTTTTTTTTATCTAGTACTTAGTTTTCATAAAGCAGACACGCAAAAATGACCTATTGTGAGTACTACTATTCTCCTTTACAATTGGCTATATAAGACAAAAATAACATAAACTAGTGTAAAATATCAACCCTAACTTGAGCAATACCTTTATGCCATTCTAAACTTTTCATCAAACAGAAAGTCCTTCCCTCACCTGGAAGTAAACAAGCCAGTATGGAATTAGTGAAGTAAAGACATTCAGGAGTTTCCCCAGAGAGCGGACATCATCCACTGCAGACTCATGGAACGAACCACCGAAGCGAATCTTTGCTCGGTCGAGAAATCTGGGTTCCAGCTGTAGAGGGCTATAGAGAAACACAACAATTAAGGCAATCTTGAATATGCAAAGACAATAATATCAAAAATACATGCATTACTATTTGTATTTTGGGTACTTTGAACTTGTTTTTGGATTGTCTTGTAAAGTGGGTATATCAACAACAATCATGAGGCTAGTGTTTTCATCATTAAGTCATCAATATATATGTAAATTTAAAGGTAATCTGAAAAGGAGAAGAAACACAAAAATATCAAAGTAATAAGAAAGCAAAAACTTGCTTGGTAACTGGGTTGCGTTGCCGGTTTCTCCAGTGCCGGACCTGAGCACACATCGACTCCCAAATGATCTTGAGAATGTTTCCTAGAACACTTCCCTCAGGGGGTACGATGTGATAACATGGCAGCAGAACAATGAACAAAATCAAGGCCACAACAAGACAAACTGCAAAGAGAGAGCGGAAAAAAAATCAGGTCTATTGTGTAATCATATCAACACAGCGCAACCTAATATACAGAGCCACATGATCCAAAAGAATCGCAATAACCAAACCCAACAAATGGATTTTGAGACTCACCTGTAGCAATGAGATAACCACAGAAAAAGCCATTCTTGCATAGGCCAGGGCTGTCCTGCTCGATGTAGGTGATAGCTCCAACGCCAACTAAACTACCCAAGTTGATGCACCAGTAAAACCAATTGAAAAATGATCTTGTTTTCTGTGGGTTTGCAGTTCTCAGCTGAGGGGGGGGGGGGGGGAAATGATAAGGATATTAAACACAAATGAAACTATATATGCAACAATCATATTGTTTTTTCTTCATATTAGCAGACCACAGTTCATCTGGAGAAAATATCAGCTTCAAGTACTTGGACCAACCTGCTCAGCCCCAAAGGGTGCAATGTTGCTCTTAACAATACCAACACCCAAACCAACAATAGTGACAGATAAGTATACTGCAACTTTGCATGGAGCATTGCCATTGTCTTCAGAGTCACCTGTAAGAATAAATAAAATTATACATATTAAGACTGCATTGTAGATCTCATGATATACCATGCGAATTAAAGCTTGATCCCTATCCAGTATTTATATTCAATCTACTATGTGACATGCCATGTATTACTTTTTCCCTGATTTCGACTTGTACTGAAGGTTAATATCCTCCTTTCATTTTTATTAAAAGCATAAAAATGACAAACCTGAGCATAACTCAGATAACACTGTCTATCTACAACAGCAAAAAGCACATCTGTATCTAAGCCAAAGAGAGAGCACTGAAGTGAAAACAAGAAGACACTAATAATCTTACCCCATCCTTTGTCACTGAAGCAAACAGTCCGCGGTAATCTGTCCACTGCCATCAAGGTGAGGAGGATGTAGCCACTGATGTACAGTAAGAATCCCATTACCATGGTTTTAAAGCGTCCAAATTTTGCATCTGAGATATACCTGGAACAAGAAACAGGAAAATAAATACCTAAACAATCTTTCTAAAAAAAAAATGGAGATCCCAGGTATTCAGTTCTCTGTGAAGTATTTTCTATTGTTTATTGTAGGAGCTGATAATTTTAACACATGATCTGATCTATCAGGACTTCTGTAAAGATTTCTGCTAAAGTTTGGCCCCAAATAATTCTGATGCCTCTCATCATTGCACAACTGCAGTACAATATTTGTAAATATAAACCTGAGTTGCAAGGCCAACTTATAATGCATAAATACATATCAAAAACACATAAGTTGGGTCAGTTCTTTGACCCTTCCAGGATGGGTATCTTAAGATGTGTACATTTCCTACTAAATTCTAGACTTATGAAAGGAACAACCAGCTTGTAATTTTAACAATAGAAAAGGATGCAGTATGAAAGTGATCCCATCTCGCTGAACATGCCTGGAAGGGTTAAGAAAGTCCCATGAAAACTTGCTCATTAATCCTCCAGAACCACTTCAGATATGCTATCATAATTCCTTCAGACAAATATCATTCTAAAGCCTTAATTACCCTCCAAGCAGAGCAGACACATAAGAGACACCAGCAAGGATGAATACTGCATTCATGGCGTCCAGGGAGTCCCAAGCCTGTCCATCCCATGGCCCCTGAAAAATGGCACTAAAGTCAGTCACATGTGCCAATACCAAGAACAATAGTATCTAATAATACCACATATCAAATCAAATAATATAAAATATAATAGTAACAGTTACAAGTGCATATATGACCATAAAATACAATTCTTTCCTCCAGATAAATAAGTCAAATCTTTAAAAAAAAACAAGATTTACCTTCATGACATTAGCTATCACATTTAAATTATAAAAAGATCAATAAATAACCTGTACAAAAATGACCAGGTTACTTAAGTGCATACCAATAAAAGGTAGTTTGAACAGGGTGATCATCTTTATCACTATATACAAACCCCCATTCACATATGATATAAAATATGCCAAAGAACACGCAAAACCAAATGAAATCAGTTGATGAGCAACAAAAAATAACTGTTTCCAAATCAATGCTTATCCACAAAATACAGTCATCAAAATCTGCAATACAGCAAGCAAACAAATAAACAAGCAATCCAACCCTCATCAGAGGCCGAACCCTGAACAAACCTTATTCAAGAAGAGAAAGAAGTTGGTCGCCAGCGCATAGTAGGCCAGGCGCTCGAGCGTCAGCACCACCAGGATCACTACCGTTGCAGCCGTCTGCCTCTGTGCCTCCCGGGCATCCATGGCTGAGAGGGAGACTTTTGCTAGACTTTATTCATACAGAAAAGGAGCAGCAAGCAGGTTATTGTGACATCTTTATAAATGGTTTATCGATCATAATTATCATCACATATATTTTTAATCATAACTAACACCTGTTAAATTCACATCAGAAACAAAATCAGAAACAAATATAATATTATATTCTGTAACAGTAGCATAAGTAATATAGAAAGATTTATTAAAATAATAATATCAAGAGTAATAAATGAAAAATAGTGGTAAGTTATTTTGGTTAATATTAATACTTACAATAATGGAGAAGTTAGAACTGTAACAGATAATACTGATGGTGATATAGGCATCAACAGCATTATCAATAATGAAAATCATGATTGCAATAACTGTGGTTAAGCAAAATGCAACACAGACATTCCTCGGATTACATCATCATTCAGATTTTTTCATGTTATAAAAACTGTAATCAAGAAATAGTGACATATGCTATAATAACTGAGTTACCTAAAAAGCAAAATCTGAAAGGCTTCCACATTTATCTGACAATCATTATACAAAAATAATTTACTTGCCAACCAAATCATACAATCACTAAAATTTACTAAAAAATACTCTAAAATTTGACTATGAGAAACTAAAAGAAAACCATTTATCAAATTGACTAGTAAGAGCTGTACAAGTTAATTAATGCACCATTAATAATAAAGTCATTCTCTTTAAGAAAAACAACAACACTTAGCTAAGAAAATATGTACTTCTTTCAACTATCACTGGAATGCAACTTTGCAAACCGAGGAATGTCTAATCAAATCCAGGTACTCTTACATAATCCTATTATGAGCAGGACCATCATTTAAGTCCATCCTTATTTTAACATTTCCGTGTCACTTAAAAAGCATGGCATTAGCAAGTGGATCTATACAACAGCAATTAGACTAAATGTAGTAACTAGTGTTCACATGCAAATCATATATGTTGATTGTGCCAATTGCATGCCACATAAATACCTCATTATATTGCTTTATTTCTATCGACATTGCATCATTCATAAAGCATAACCATATCCAGACAAAGGTCTTAAACCTCTATGGAATAGATGACCCAACAACCAACATAATCCATAAGGAATTATCTAATCTATGGTGGCAGTAAATATATAGATGCAATTTCAGAAGTATTAAAAGTTGAAACCACAACCCAGAAATATTAATTCACAAGTAAACAATATTCCTTTCTAATACATTATTTAATTTGGTACAAAATGTTGCACATGCAAAATATGTATACCTCTTTTCTTTAGAAAGAGTTTGCATGTGTCCTATGAGTCCAACGATTTGCATATCATGCTTTTGCAGTGAGATTTAAAAGAGTTAAACGTACTTTCAGTGCATCACATCAAAGTCGGACATGCATTCGCATTTTAAAATACAAAGAGAAACGTAGTTTAACCCTTTCCAAACCTCACTCCATGATCCATTCCAATATTAATGCCTCTACCATACTATACCATACACCTAACATACAGTAAAATCCATGGAAACTTGCAGTTAAGACATAAACCTAGAAAACCTATAGGAAGCATGTTAAAGGAGCATAAACACAGAGTCAAACTACCTGATGGATGACGGGGCAAAAGCGGAGTCCTCTCACTGGGTAAGGTGGACATTGCCACATCTAAGATGAATGGTAAATAAGTGATATTTACATAGCCTACTCTATGACATGAAACCATATACTTGTGGGCTGCTTATATACTGAAAGAGCACACTAGATGCAAAGTTCAGATCTCTGAATATTAAATGTCAATGCTTTAATTAATGTCTTATGATGAAATTACCATAA
>NW_028234417.1:10063969-10068969 GCF_977035675.1 Penaeus japonicus | reverse complement strand
CTTATCAAATCGAATGTTCACCTACATGTTCCAGAAGTAAGTTGCAAATTAATATGAATATGCATTATCCATGAAAATGTTGACTTCTTTTAGTTTGTGCATTTAGTACAAGATACATTTTCTTATAACAAAGCTATATATAAAAGATGGCAGAAAACACAGTACTAGGAAGACAGTCAAGGATTCATGTTGCTTCCATTTCATTATCTCTTTTTATGCCCTTTCTTTTCTCTCCTGGCAGCTTGTGTAAAAAGTTTATATTATATAGGTAAATAAGAACCACATCATCACAGGTTTTATCACAATGGAATGGGAAATAACTGTAAATACATACTTGCATTTTTATAAAAGAATGATGCTGTTTTAAGTATTGACATTTGCCAAATTCCATTCATGAATTTTTCATGAAAAATAACTAGACAAAGCAAACCTTTGATAGATTAAAGAGGTTTAGAGAAGTGGATTTCCGTCATTACTTTTGATACACTGCAGATAAGCCCAGAATCCGTTGCAAGGAGAGCAATGCATTGCTATTTATTATAGAATTTTTTTGTTCAGTATCTGCTCTAATGTTTCCCTTGATGTCATTAGACTTTTAGGCTAGATCTAAAGGGTAACAAATAAACAAATGAGTTATTAAAGCTACTGCCGTCTATGCCATCTCAGCTCATAGGTGAATAATGATGTGAATTTTAAACCCTCAGGGAGCAACGCCAAAAGACGGTCCGAGTGCAGGCGTGACCATCATCACTGCCCTAGTCTCCCTGGCGCAAGGCAAGCCTGTACGCCAAGACATTGCCATGACGGGGGAGGTTTCTCTCACAGGGAAGGTCCTGCCTGTTGGAGGAATCAAGGAGAAAACAATTGCAGTAAGTGTCAAACAATTTTATTAATGTGCAAATGTTGAATGTCATTGTGATTATTTGTTACACGGATGCTCCTTCGTAGAGGAGAACCTGATGTCGAAATATGACATCAATATGAAGTAGACGTTTACTGGAATTAATTTCTTTGTCCTCTTCTCGTCTTAGGCTAAACGGGTTGGAGTGAAGTGCGTCATTATGCCAGCCGAAAACAAGAAGGATTACAGTGACCTGCCAGAGTTCATAACAGAAGGATTAGAAGTTCACTTTGCAGACAATTATGAAGATGTATACAGAGTTGCTTTTCCAGAATAATTTTCTCCGTGTATGAAGGGTGGTACTGTTGGTAGTGTGATGAGATTGTAGTTTTTTATGTTGTTGAAATACAAATGTATCGTGTCTTGTGAGTGTTATCACAAACTGCTGGGTCGAATGTTTTGAGTTTATGTATTTAAAGCAAAGGGAATATTAGATTTGAAATGTTAGTCTGTGAAAATATACCAAACAATAGTACTGTGCAAGAAGGTTTGAAATATCCCCTGTTGTTGTTATGATATGTATATACTGTAAAGAAAGTTGAGTTTGTCTGAAAGCATATGAATGATCATAATGTGGTCATACTCTTTTCCCGTAACATTTGAAACGTTTTGAAAATTGATATTTGCAAGAGAAGTTGAAGAATATTGACTGTGAAGTGGCAT
Source organism: Penaeus japonicus (assembly GCF_977035675.1). NCBI lineage: Eukaryota > Metazoa > Arthropoda > Malacostraca > Decapoda > Penaeidae > Penaeus > Penaeus japonicus. Next base: position 10,067,405 of record NW_028234417.1, on the reverse strand, counting down.
AGTAATATTAGTTAACTACGTGCTACGTTTCCCATTTCTGTGGTGGCATGGGTAACAAATGTACATATATAAATAAACTACACAAAAAATCCAGATTTTCTGAAATCGGGAGACTTACTTTTATATTTAATAAAAAAGTACAAAAATACTCTTGAAGTGTCTGTCGCCCAAAATGAGTAGAAAGTATGCATTAGAATCTTTTCTTTCCAATTTCCTGCTTAGGTAAGTGAGGAACTTATACACAGGTCATAGTGATTTTTATAATCTCATAAATCACAATATTGAAACAAATAATAAGGTTCAGACGATTGTGGAATTACAGCATCCTGTATGCATAATATCAATTGCAACATCCTGTATTGGATTGGTGGTCATTTCTTCATCTACAACATCAAGGACACAGAGGCACATTGTGGTATCCATGACTCCACAATTAATAACGCTTGCATCTAATGCAACAAACTCCTTCATTCATTTGATTGATATGTATTAGGAACTCACCTGAAGGTTCTGAAATGTTTTTTTTCCAGGGACTTACTGAAAAAATTGTGATTTTAATTTATAGTAAACGCAGAATCAACTCAATTAAATACATAACAAAAGTAGTTCGCATGTGATGCATACTGCTATTATCATTATCCATCTGTGCAATATAGGGCTTCATTCCTAGGATCCTGTTATTTCAGGCGTAAGTAGTTAAAAAAATAATCTGGGAAATTGTTTTAAATCCTGGGATTATTATTGCTATTATTTTATCAATGATTTGAGTCTGACAGAACTGTTCTCTTTAGGATTATGTAGAACATAACTTCCGAATTTACTTTAACTGACTCAAAATGTCATGCCACAGTTATTATATGGCTAACAAAATGAGATTGGCTGTTTGTGCCTCTTGAAGAATTTGTGTATGCAAAATGATCTATTCTAATATCTTTAAATAGGTTATTCAAATGTTCGCTGTGTTTTTGTATACTTTCCAAATGGCATTTAGCCTAAAATTCTTATTCATTTTAAAATAGCTAACTTGAAGTGTCATGAGTTTCTATGATGTCTAACGGAATTACCTTAACTGAATTCATCCTTATTCAGTCATACCATGTAAGCTAATGAAGATAACTAGAGTTCAGTGTATTACAATGTATCAAACCAATCAGTTTTATCAAACATTCCACAGATAATACACTAAAGAAGAATACAGGCTTATCAATGTATATAGCACTAGTCAGTACAAATATAACCTAGTGTGGGAAATCCCTGGATCCCGGAAAATATCCCGCAGGTGCTAAGAAACTCCCAAAACAGGAAACAGGTTGTGACATACATAGACATCGCTGAATAATTCAAGGATGGGTTTCCGAATGCTGAACCAAAGGCAATGTACATATTAAGTGCTAGCAATGATTGGTACTAATGTTGGTTACTATTCTTTAAAAAGAGCCAACTATCGCATTCTATAAATGCTAAGATCGCCGGGTATCCTCTTCAGACCATGTGCTGGACAAAACCCAATCCACCTGAAAATGCGACGAGCAAGCAATAAATGTTGTTGGTGTTTAATGAGGCAATACATGAACGTCCCCTGTGCTTGATGCCGAGACCAAAGCAATTCCAGGTGTTCAGTTCTAGCTTCGGATAGTGTCACAAGCACAACGAGATACCTAAGACATCACCATTGCAGATGTATATCCTGATCATTTTTTCCACAGTTGGTGTAGAAATTAGAAATGTTCGCCTGAATAGCATCGAATAAGTTAAGTGAGCATCTTATACTGTTTCATAGAAATTGTTATGATCACTCACTTTTGTACTTTTGTATGCAATTTTACACATGAGAATGTATGTGAATGACATTTTTTTATATAACATTAATAAACGTCGATCTTGCCGAAATCTAGAAAACTCCTGTTTCTAGACACAAGGAGAAAGGAGGCAAACATTCAGAAAAAGATATATTGAGTGTTGTGTATTAACGAAACGGTCTTAGTTATTTTCCAGTTGACTTCTTTATTCTTATCGTCGAGGTTTACCGTGTACCTTAATCAAAACTGAAACCTTGGTTGCTATTCCCTGCTGAGCCTTTATCTCTACGATCCTTGATAATCCCATAGTTTCGCTTTTAGAGTGAAAAAGGAGTATAGACAGAAGTGTATCCCTTTGCTTGCATGTTAGACCAATCCTATAGTTTGGGATAGTGCCGAGACGAGGGAGACGCTTTCAGCATGTCAATATATCTGTGTAATTGGGACAATTTGTCTTTTCGTCGATTCTCCCTCAGATTTCCCAAAGCCTCTACGAATATCAATGGTAACATTCGTGAACTGAGCGAGTGAGTAAAGGCCACTTCCAGGCACATGTACTTTCGTCATGCGTGTAATACAAGGTAATCAACATTGTTTCGGAAGGAGCTGAGAAGGCATTTCCAGAGAGCATCTGCTAATTCTCGAACGTCCATTTGTATTCATAGCAATTATATTTTGTCATCGATACTCAGAAGCTTAGTTTCAAATACATGTCTCGCAACTCTACGTCACTTAGACACTTCCAAGTTGCTTCACTCACTGAGGAACGTGATTTGAATATCATGCAGGTACGAATAGTGTGTCGTTGATAGTAATGCTAGTTTTATTTGTTTTTGTTCCCATGGTTTATATTTTTATTTCTCTTATCACCTTTTTAACTTTATTTCCCCAAACTGAAGAGGGGAAGAAATGCCGAAAGTACGTTGATATAAAACTTCTTTCTTTTCTACTTTTCGGTTTGGTAATTTAGTTAATCAAGCATCTTTTGATATCTCAATATCGTGTATGAATGTGTATGTTGTTAAGCCCCCACTAGTTAACTGATATATTTTACTCACTTCTCAATGTATGAGAGGAAATGATGAATACATAGATGAATAGACGAAAGAAGAGACCCAAGATGATGTTTGAAGTATAGGAAACGAAAATGGCGCAACCAGCAACCAGGTAGCAATTAATGTGATCATTGATGACATTCAACACCCAACTTAACGCCCGCGGGAAAGACGGCCATTTCTATAGTCTTTTATAAATACACACACGCTCAATTATATATATATATATATATATATATATATATATATATATATATATATATATATATATGGGTGTGTGTGTGTGTGTATATGTATACATACACATACATACATACATATATATATATATATATATATTATATATATATGTATATATATATATATATATATATATATATATATTTATTTATATAAATACATATATACATATGTCTACATACATACACAATATATATATATATATATATATATATATATATATATATATATATATATATATATAAACACATTCACTTTCTTAATTTTTGCAATATCAAATCAGTATTATGATACAACACATGCCAATAATAGCATCAAGATAATCCAACATGAAGGCAGTCA
>NW_028234417.1:10053969-10056469 GCF_977035675.1 Penaeus japonicus | reverse complement strand
TATATATATATATATATATGTATATATATACACATATATCTATACATATATATATATATATATACATATATATATATATATATATATATATATATATATATATATATTCATAAGCATATGTATATAGGTACGTATATATATTATATATATAATATATAATATATATATATATATATTATATATATATATATATATAATATATAAATGAATAAATAAATTAAATAAATATAATAATATATATATATATATATATATATATTAATTATAATATAATATATATATGTGTGTGTGTGTGTGTGTGTGTGGTGTGTGTGTGTGTGTGTGTGTGTGTGTGTGTGGTGTGTGTGTGTGTGTGTGTGTGTGTGTGTGTGTGTGTGTGTGTGTGTGTGGTGTGCATATATAAATATGTATATATATATATATAAATATATATATATATATATATATATATATATATATATATATATATATATATATATATATATAAACACACATACACACATACCCATACACACACAGCCACACACACACACACACACGTATATATACGTATATACACATAAACACATTCATAAAACCACAATAACAATAATAATCGTCACCATTACAATATACCATGTACTATATTGCCCTTGCTCCAACTACCGTTAATGGCGGTTAATTCAAAAGACCCGCGCTTCACGAGGCTGCTGATACTCCATTTGTCGCTTCATTTGTTTTTGTCACTACAACTACCTTCAAAATATAGTATGAACGATGGATAATTCCGACTGTGGACATTGTATGTGCCACCAATATCTCCTTAAGTTAAAGCCGACACGAATCTAATTATATTTCAGCTGTCTTTTACAATATAATTTTTTCGTCACATCGATACGAATATATTCATGTGAAATCATAAGGTTTATTTATCTTTTCTACCTTTTTGGAAATTAAAGGAAATTAAAAAGTATAAGGTTAGTAGATATGGTCTATAAATCCTTATATCGATCATTGTTATTATTATTACTGTTGTACTTTTTAAGTGATCATTAACGTTATTATTATCAGGATTATCACTACCATCATTATCATCGTTCAAAATGTGCCTGTTCGGAATAGGCGAAGTTCCTATGAACACATCATACAGTGTCCGGTTCTCGAGATAATTCGAATACAGACACACACACACACACAAGCAAACAAACACACACAAACAAAAACACAAATTTTCTCATTTATAGTTAGATCCATTTCCCCCCACCCTTCCCCCTAGTCCGGCAGGCTCCTACCTCCACTTCCCCCCTCGCCATTGCTGGAAGGGGTAACTATTGTTCTATTATCTAGCTTCACATTCAATATACTTTTTAGTTTACATCTTCATACAATACCCGCTTCTTGAAATGCAAGCACACTGATTGCCTGGATCATATGTAGATTTCCTGAATTACTATTGTTATCGTTATTACTACTATCACTGTTTGTAGTAGTAATATAGTTCATTTTATTTACCTTACTACTACCACCCTCATCTTCATTATTTTTACGTGAACTTTGACAAAAAAAAAAAAAAAAAAAAAAAAAAATCTTGGTGATATTCTTCAACTTGTTTTCTGAATAAAATGTTCACGAATGAAAAAATAAAATAAAAATCAATAAATAACGAGCAGCGCAGTCAAATCTTTACTAAGCTGATATATATTGAAATTCAAAGGCAATAGGAAAACGCATCTTTTAACCTAAGTGTAAGGATTAAATTCAATTATTCTTCTATGTAGGCCTGTATTACAGAACATCATGACACATTTTGTAATTATTGTTGAAAAAAATCATACGTAGAAATATATGTAAGGTAAAAGCATTTATAAAGAAAAATAATTAATTGTTGCAGGAAGGGCAGAACGTAACTAGCATAGCATAGCTACATTTCTTGCACAGCAATATTGATATTGCAGTGTGAAATGTAATCTACACAAACCAGGGTGAGATCCTCTATCACCCTTTCTTGCATATTAGCCTTATACAGCGTTGGAAATTAGCTAGTGTATAAACTGCATCCATTTGGTATTTAAGTAAAATAAATAACAGCTAATGACACCGCACCGAATTGGAGCGTTGTTGATTCTTTATTGCAAGTACCCTTCTCAATCCTTGCAAGTTTCCTATTCTCACAGCTTCAATTTCACTCTCTACCATTTGCACAGAGATGGACCCATATTTTCTCAGGAATCAAAGGAGTGTTAAGGGTCTTTGTGTGCATATAATGAGGCATACTTATCCTACAGTACCTCAGAGATCACATAAATTTTGCATTAATACTAACCATGCTCCGATTAGATGTTGCGTTATAATTGAAAGATGTACGAACGACTGGTTACCCTATACAAAAGACATACTGTACTTCTCAATCCTGCTCTAAACCAAAGCTTAACCTATAATCCAAACATACTTATGAGGATGAAATTCAGATTCGTGTCTTCATTCCAACCGTTTTATTCCTTTTTTCTTCTTTAACTCATTT
>NW_028234417.1:10033969-10048969 GCF_977035675.1 Penaeus japonicus | reverse complement strand
ATTCTGGGAATAGATTATCATTACGAATATATGAGAATCACAAGTGTGAAAAAAAAATATATATATAGTACTAAAATATTTGCATTCTGTCTTTGTCTCACCCACTCACTCTCTCTCTCTATCTCTCCTTATAATTAGTCCTATAAAGGCAACAGAATAGGGGGGGGGGGTATTTTGGGTAATATTGAGTCTCTTCGATTGCATACAGGTAACTGTGGAAGAGTAGATCACGGTAGTAAGGGACCGATGCTGTAGAACCATTGGACTTCGTAGCGGAGAAGACGATGCTATAAAATGGTTATTACTAAGGATAAAATTATGATGGTTATTATTATAGTGATATTAGTGACGGCGATAACGACACTAACAAAAAAATATCATTATTATTATTTTTTTTATAATAATAATAATATAAGTAATGCTAGTAGTTGTAGCATTAATAATGATGGTGATAATAATAATAGCTATAATGATGTCAAATAATGATAATAAAAAAGGATAAAAATATCACTAATAATAATAATGATAATAATATCAATAATAATAACAATTGTAATATAAAAAACAACAAAGAAAAAATGATAATGCTAATAATAATCAAAACAGTAATGATTAACACAAACAATAACATGATGACATTTTCTCGAGTGTCACAAAAAGAATCGAGTTACAAGAGGATTAAGGGTTTTAGCATTATTCATACACATCTTAACCGCAATAAGATATTTATTTTATCACAAAAATTCACATGACAAAAATGCAAAAAGTCGTGCCACCCCTCTCGTCTACCTGTATACATTATTCTACTAACCATTATAACATTATGAAAGGAAAGACAGACGACAGACAAGTGGACTTCCAGGCCAGAAGACTTCAGTTTCACATTCAAAGAGTATCAAAATATTTAACAAGTTCCCTCCACTATTACATGTAACTTTGAAAATACTGTGAAAATACTTTTTTTTCAGTTGCCTTTGGACTCGACCAAAAGGGGCAAATACTTGAAACGCTATTTTCTCTGGTAAATATCATGCTCATAAGACATAAATGAGGTTATTGAGGTTTTCTTTATGACGGAACCTGAAACTTTTTTTTTTACGTTTACGAGTATCACATATACAGCAAATCACTTATATGATCATTTGCTATTGCAGATATATCATCATGCTAGTCGGACAAATCACCATAAGTACATCGTAGGTCAATCTGAGCTTCTGCACATGAGCACAAACTCTCCGTCAACTTGGTATCAACTTAACATTCAATTTCATTTCAATATCAATAAGTTTTGAGATTAACCAGAACCTCTTTGTAGGTGACTAGTTCTACCTGATTCTAATACTCTAAGGACCTCCTACTGTCAGACCGTAAGGTGCCTGTTTCGGCGGTCTGGGTGAGTGCAGAAGTAGTAGATGGACACGAAGAGGACACCCAGGACGAAGAACCCGGGTACCATACCAAGGGGAACCCAGTGGTACCACATGTCCTGGTCCGTTGCCAAGTACCTAGCGATAGAGAGAACCGTTAGTGTTGCCTGCTGCCCTTCGAGTAATTGAAGTCGTGATGAACATTTCGCAAATAGGGAAGGGAAGGGAAGGGAAGATTTCACTCACCAGAAGGCGATCATGCAGCCTTCCTCAACGACTCTGAGGAAGTGGTATACGGTCCCCTGGATCTTGGGCGCAGCTCCTCCGACGTCAATGAAAGTATAGAGGAGAACCAGCCCGAAGGAGGCGCTGAAGGCGACGTCGTCAACGCGGTTACAAGGGCCCTTCCGGACGTCGTGTGTGAAGGTCGCTCCCAGGCGGACGGGGTTGGAACAGCAAACGACCTGCCAAGGCGGGTCATAACAGAACGAGGAAGGAAGAAAGAAAGAAAAAAAGAAAGAAAGAAAGAAAGAAAGAAAGAAAAAAAAAGGGAAGTGATTTTTTAAAATGTGAAAATACAATTTATATAAATTTTTCAGCTAGGATAGGATCAATCATAACTCCAATACACAAATTAGATTATATCATTAAACCCTACGAAGGTGTGTCTAACAAGAATGAAACGTACCTGCACAATGACGAAGAAACTGGCCGCCAGCCAATGACACGATATCACAACCACAAAAATGATCATGTACTTGGTGGAGAACAGGGCAAAGCACATCACCTGTCAAGAAATTCGGATTATAACGACTTTTCCTTCATTTACTACTATTTTAATGAGAATAAGCAGGGAAGTGCTCATACTATGAGTACGACTAGACTTAAGGGGACGAAAAAAAAGATTCCCATAAAAAAAAAATATATATATATACATACATTTAATATTCCGAAGTTATCAACAAACCTCTTTAAACAGCACCCCCTTCCCCATTTATGAACTAGAAAATCCCCCCACCCCCCACCCCCAATACTCGAACATCGCCAGCTGATAAGAGCTCCCCCCCCCCAGCCCCAGCCACAGCCGGCCTCTTTACCTGCGGCGCGATGGAGCAGAAGTGAGCGAGGGTGAGGACGAGCAAGCCAGCGGGGCTCAGGTTCCCCATCGTGGGCTCTGAGAGGCGGGTCGACCTGGAGAACGAGGACACCGACCAGGACATGGCCACCAGCGACGCGGCCACGGAGAGGATCTGGAACATTACTGCGCAAGAAGAAGAAGAAGAAGAAGAAAAGATCAAGTTATTAGTCTATCTTCAACGGTAATGAACGATGCATTCTTTATGTACAAATGGATTTCTTCACTGAACGCACCCGCACTTCGACGCCAAATTTCCAAAATGAACAAATCCCCTTCTGAATCCTAAGACAAAACGGGCGGGTGTTTAGAAAGAATAACGAAAAAAACACACACAAACAAACGTGATCTTACGCGTCTGGCTGATCTCCCCCTGCAGCGCCTGCGCGGGAACAGTCTGGGCCATGATGTACAGCTGCAGGATGAGCTGCGGCGCGTCCTGCAACAGCGACGCCAACAGGTCCACGTTAGCCGCGTCCCTCTCAGCGTGGATCCACAGCTTCTGGTAGTTCGGGCTGTCCGTGGCATGTCCGCATGCGGCCCCTGGAAGAAATGCATGCTGTTGTTATTGCCGCTATTATTAAGAAAGGGGACTATCACCATGGGAGGACACATGTATATATCACAGATGCATTATTTTACCCCTCATAAAACTCACGCTATATGTCGTATGTGTGGGTTTGTGTGTGTCTATGTGCGTGTCTGTGTCTACTTGCACGGGCGTGTGTGTGCGGGTGCTCGCGGAAACGTCCTAGAACGATGATATAACAACAACAACGGAAGTGTTCCACTATGATGGTACACGCGACAGCGGAAGTGTTGTCATAATATGATGGTACCCAAGTGACATTAATTAACATGCGTACCATGTTTGTGCTTGAACCTGTCCACCGGCAGCGAGAACTTGTCCGGGTGTTGTTCCGGCATCGCTCGCGCCTCCGAACACACCTGCCCCTTTCGCCGACTCTTGTAGCCGTAGTAAAGCAAGTCTAAGTACCTGAAACAGTCACAGAAAACCGAATTATTATTATCATTAGTCCCTATAATCATAGAAAATCAAATTATTATTATCATTTTTAGTACCCAATAATCATTATTATATCATCATGGTGTTAAATTATGATAGTAATAGAACCTGAAATACGATTACATTAAGAAATCAACATGGATACTTCCGTACTGGTGTATTCCTTTGTGTTAATATCCCGATTAATTTAACTATCGTAAACATATAAACCTAAATAGGTGGTTAAACGTCTTAAAAAGGTAAAAATGTATCAGAATAATTTCCAAATTTACCTTGTCATTTTATTTTTATTTCTCTCTCTCTCTCTTTCGCTCTCCCTCTCTTTTCGCACCTCGCACTCACTCTCTCGGTCTTTCTTTTTTCTCTTTCACTTTTTTATTTTTATTCACTCTTCTTCTCCTTCCTTCTCACTTTCCCGTCCCCCATCCCTTATACATTCTCTCTCTCTCTCTCTCTCTCTCTCTCTCTCTCTCTCTCTCTCTCTCTCTCTCTCTCTCTCTCTCTCCCTCTCCCTCCTTCTCCTCCCCCCCTCTCTCTCTCCTTCTCCCCCCCTCCCCCCCATCTCTCTCTCTCTCTATCTATCTCTCTCTCTCCTCCTTTCCCCCCAGCTCTCTCTCTCTCTCTCTCTCTCTCTCCTTCCCCCTCCCTCTCTCTTCTTCTCCCTCTCCCCCTCCCTCCCCCCCATCTCTCTCTCCCTCTCCCTCCCCCCCTCTCCTTCTCTCTTCCTCTCTCCTTCCGCCTCCTACTAACCTGAGTATATTCGCCTGCAGAAGGATGTGCGAGATGATCCTGAACGCCCACACTCCGGGCGACACCCTGGGCGTCTTGTAACACATGCCTTCCGGTTCGCACACCTTCTCGTCGAACCAGTACCAGTACACGCTGAACCCGTTGACCACCACGAGCGGGATCACTATTGGGGACACGGGCGGCCGGTGGTCAGCGTGGACATTTGATGTACATATGGGCGTACGTACATGCACACACAGACACACACACACACATACACACACACACACACACACACACACATATATATATATATATATATATATATATATACATATATATATATATATATATGTATATATATATATAGATGTATATATAGATGTATATATATATATATGTATAATATATATTATATATATATATATATATATATATATATATATATATGTAATATGTATATATATATGTATATATGTATATATATATGTATATATATATGTATATATATATATATATATATATATATATATGTATATATATATGTATATATATATGTATATATATGTATATATATAGATAAATTGATAAATAAATAAATAAACACACACATATATATTAGCGGCTCCTTCGAATTAAATCAAATTAGTCATAAGGAATGTCCAAATTGCCTATTCAACCAAGCGGACAGACCGCACCTGTGCTCGCCCACTCATTCTCACCCAGTAAGAGGACACACAAAAAGACACACATACACACATACACGTCCGTGTATGTGTGTATGTAAAGTATATAAATATACAAGTGAATAGATTAATGAATAAATACATAAATATACATACATACATACATACATATATATATATATATATATGTGTGTGTGTGTGTGTGTGTGTGTGTGTATACACACACACACACATAACCTTAAAGTCCCAATATATCACACCTGCGCTCATCCATTCCCCCTCCCTCTCCCCTACCCACTCCCCTCTCCCCACCCACGCACCTTCCCCACCCACCCTCCCTCCCCTCCCTTTCCATCCCTTTCCCCACTCCCCCTACCCGCGCACCCTCACTTCCCCATCCCACTCCCCTTCCCCACCCCCCCTCCCCTCACCTCCCTCCCCTCCCCCCACTCCCCTCCCTCCCCTCACCTCCCCATACCACCCTTTCTCCCCTCCCTTCCCATCCCTTTCCCCCCACCCTCCCTCCCTCACTTCCCCACCTAACCTCTCCCCTCCCCCCACTCCCCTCCCTTCCCCACCCCTCCCTCCCCCCACTCCCCTCCCTTCCCCACCTAACCCCCCTCTCCCCCCCCCTCCCCTCCCCACTCCCCCACTCACCCAGCAGCAGCGCCGTGGAGAGAAACCAGTCCTTGGTGGAGGGGTCGCTGTACATGGAGTAGGCCAGGAGGGAGTCGGACACCACATCGAAGTAGAACATGCCGACGGAGAAGAGGGCCGTGAGGGCGTCGAACCACCCGAACTCCGTCGGTTCCATCGGCTGGATCAGCGTCTGCAGGCCCTTCGGTGTGGAGAGGGGGGTGGGATGGATGAGCGTTAGGGAGATGGATGAGGCTTCGGGGAATGGATGAATGTCGGGGAGTGGATGAGCTTCGAGAAATGGATGAGCTTCGGGAGATGAATGAGCTTCGGGGAATGGATGAATGTCGGGGAATGGATGAGCTTCGGGGAATGGATGAGCTTCGGGAGATGAATGAGCGTCGGGAAATGGATGAGCTTCGGGAGATGGATGAGCTTCGAGAAATGGATGAGCTTCGGGAGATGGATGAGCGTCGGGAGATGGATGAGCGTCGGGAAATGGATGAGCTTCGAGAAATGGATGAGGCTTCGGGGAGTGGATGAGCTTCGGGAAATGGATGAGCTTCGGGAGATGGATGAGCGTCGGGAAATGGATGAGCTTCGGGAGATGGATGAGCTTCGGGATATGGATGAGCGTCGGGAAATGGATGAGCTTCGGGAGATGGATGAGCTTCGGGAGATGAATGAGCGTCGGGAAATGGATGAGCTTCGGGAGATGGATGAGCTTCGAGAAATGGATGAGCTTCGGGATATGGATGAGCGTCGGGAAATGGATGAGCTTCGGGAGATGGATGAGCTTCGAGAAATGGATGAGCTTCGGGAGATGGATGAGCTTCGAGAAATGGATGAGCTTCGGGATATGGATGAGCGTCGGGAAATGGATGAGCTTCGGGAGATGAATGAATGTCGGGGAATGGATAAGGCTTCGGGAAATGGATGAATGTCGGGATATGAATAAAAATTCGGGGAACGGTCACATTTTGGAACGGATAAGCTTTAGGAAATGGATGAGCATTATGGAATGGATGAGCGTCACTGAGTAAAACCCTTTTCGGAAGCAGAGGGTTATGGAAGAACATCAGCGAATGGATGGAGCTTCAGGGAATGAATAAGCTCCATGGAATAAACGATCACTAAGGAATGTATAAGCTTCAGGGAATGGAGTCATAAAAGGTAATGGAAAAGCGAATAGAGAATTTAACCACAACATTACAAAGTTCACTACTAGAAGAAGATGAATAAATAAATAAATAAAGACTATCAAAACTCTCCTTGGAGGGGGGGGGGGGGGGGATTGAACATCTTCAGACTGAAATTGAACATGACATCGAAGAAGTGCCACCACGGAGCAAAGGTGAAAGTTCACTTTTTTGCAGACCAATTAAGAGGCTACACTTAAGTGCTAAAAGAGTAGGAGGTTAACCAAGCCTCCGCGTAAATTTATAAACTTGCTTATTCGAATAATATGTTTGATAATTTCTCGGTAATTAATTAGATGTGAAAAATCGGCGTAATGTGTGTGAACCAACTTGCACCCTTGGAATGGGAATCTCTCTCTGTCTCTCTCTCACTCATTGACTGTCACTGTTAATATCTCTATTTCTCTCTCTCTCTCTCTCATATATATATATATATATATATATATATATATATATATATATATATACATATATATATGTGTGTGTGTGTGTGTGTGTGTGTGTGTGTGTGTGTGTGTGTGTGTGTGCGTGTGTGTTTATGTGTGCATGTATGTATGTATATACACACACACACACACACACACACACACACACACATGTATATACATTATATATATAAATATATATATATATATATATAAATATATATATATATATACATATATACATATGTGTACATATATGTATATATACATTATATATATAAATATATATATATATATATATATATATATATATATATATATATATATATAATCTAACCGGTAGATCTTAAGATGCATCATCACCACTATCACCACCACTGATATCCATATCATCTATACCTCAACTAAAAACCCTATCGCAAACACCGCCTCACGAAGCCCAAAACATCACCTCATCAGCACACAGGAAGCAAATCTGGCAGCTGGTTACAAGGCACGGCAAAAACGACATTTTCCAGACGACTCAATTGACAATCTAGAAATTCACTCAGTTTGCACGGAAAGGGGACTGCAATCCTCCGAAGACTCCGCGGCACTGAAGGCTCGGCTTAGGGACTTCCGGTTGGATTTGCATCATCATCCTGGGGTTCTAAAATACTTCTCTTGGATGAATATATGCAGGGTAGGGAATTTCCAACTCGGGTGAGACTCTTGTTATAAATCATTCCTACGTGAATATCTGTATATATATATATGTATATATATATATATATATATATATATATATATATATATATATATATATATATATAGACCCCATACATACATACATACAAATACAAACACACACACACATATACACACACAGGACCACACACACACAAACATATATACCCACACATATAAACACATTCATAAACTCCTTTTTCCCTTTTCGCATTCTAGCCACCATATCCTCTCTTCCTCTCTAACAGTCATTTCCTCTCTTCCTAACGGTCCTTTCATTCGAATATTTAAACCAACCTTCTTCGCCCCGGCAGCTAGAGCGCGGCCGGCGACGTTCGTGACATCAGTCAGCTGTTGCCGAACCTCCAGCAAGGATCGCTCGCCTGTTAATTAAAGGGAAGGGCATGAGTCACTGAGGCATCGAACTGATTTTGGTGAATATCATTTGCATGGTTCGGCAAGAATGCGTTTCTGTGAAATGCCGATTGCAGAGCGAAAAGAGACGCGTGCATAACAAGAGGGAAAATGGGGGAGGGGTGGGGGGGTAGAGCGAGGATGGGTGGGAGGGAAGGAGGATGGGAGGGAGGGAGGGAGGGAGGGACAGAGGGAGGGAAGGAGGATGGGAGGGAGGGAGGGAGGGAAGGATGATGGGAGGGAAGGAGGGGAGGGAGGGTCAGAGAGAGGACGAGGGTGATAGAGGGAAAGGGAGAAATATAGAAAGATAGAGAGAGAGAGAGAGAGGGGGGGGGGGAAGATAGAGATAGAGGGGGAGGGAACGAGAGAGAGAAATAAAGAGAGAAAGAGAGATAAGAAAAAGAGAAAGTGAATGAGAAAGAGAGAGGAAGAAAGAGAAAAAAGAGAGAAAGAAAGAGAAAGAAAAAGAGAAAGAAAAAGAGAAAGAGAAAAAGACAAAGCGACAAAGACTGAACACTGTCATTCTGCACATAAACGCATTCACATTATGTGACTCAGCATCTTACCTACATGAGTACAAGATACGAAAATGAAAAAAATGAGTCATGAAACTCATAATTGCACCAAAATCTAATTTAGTCGACGTTGTCATGCACTACCAGCGAAAACAATGACTATGATTGCGTCTGAACTCATAGTATTGCAATCTTTATTTTTCATTAGACAATATCATAGAACATAGAACAGCCACGCACATTGTGTGTGTGTGTGTGTGTGTGTGTGTGTGTATGTGTGTGTGTGTGTGTGTGTGTGTGTGTGTGTGTGTGTGTGTGTGTGTGTGTGTGTGTGTGTGTGTGTGTGTGTATGTGTGTATGTATGTATGTATGTATATGTATATATATATATACATATATATATATATATATATATATATATACATATATGTATATGTGTGTGTGTATGTGCGTGTGTATGTGTATGTGCGTGTGTATATGTATATGCGTGTGTATATGTATATGTGTGTATATATGTAAGTATGTATGTGTGTGTATTTATATATATATATATATATATATATATATATATATATATATATATACATATATATATGTATAAATATATATGTATAAATATATTTGTATAAATATATTTGTATATATATATATGTATGTATGTATATAAATATATACATTATATACATACATTGTGTGTATATATATACATACATATATATATATATATATATATATATATATATATATATATATATACATATATATATGTATATATATATATATATACATATATATATACATATATAAACATATATATACATATATATATATATATATATATATATATATGTATGTATATATATATTTATATATATATATATGTGTGTGTGTGTGTGTGTGTATACATATATATATGTATGTGTATGTATATATGTAATACACACACACACACATACACACTACCCCTGTGCGTCCGGCAACGGGCCAGCTACTCACGCAGTCTCCGCTCGGTGTTTGG
The DNA here is from genome assembly GCF_977035675.1 of Penaeus japonicus. Classification (NCBI taxonomy): domain Eukaryota; kingdom Metazoa; phylum Arthropoda; class Malacostraca; order Decapoda; family Penaeidae; genus Penaeus; species Penaeus japonicus. Next base: position 10,039,092 of record NW_028234417.1, on the reverse strand, counting down.
CGTCATGGGCAAAGTGGGCGAAGTGTTATCGCTGGATATCGAGCCCATCCTCGAGCCTGAAGGCGGCTTGGTCGAGGACGAGCTCCTTCTCGAGGGCGACGTGGAGTACACCTCCCTCTCGCCCCTTCGGTCCCTCCCTCTGCGCCCGCCTCCGTCGTCCCCGTCGGCCTCAATCGCAGCCAAGGCGAAGTTGGCATTGTCGTATGCGCCGAAGGAGGAGGCATCGCTGGCCTCCTCGCGCGGCTTTCGTCCCGGCATCGCCCACCGCCCTCCGTCAGACATGCAGGGGCTCCGCTGGCTCAGCTTCTTCTTCTTCTTCTTCTTCTTCTTCCTCCTCCTCCTTCTCCTCCTCTTCTCCCTCCCTCCTTCGGCGAACACCGGGTTCCTCCTTCACACCACACCTCCAGCGTCCTTAACTGGCCATCGTCTCAAAGGTCCTGCTCGTAGCTACGCCGCTGAACACAAGCTTCGTTTCGTCCGCTCACATGCTTTCAAATCCACTGGCGTCTTATTCCTTGTCATTCGTTTCTGATTTATCTCTATTCACTCGAGAGTCTATCTATACAGCTGAATTATCGTGCACACACAAAAAAAAGAAGTTCACGCGTGCTTCGAAAAGAGCGACCTGAAAAGAAAAGGAAAAGAAGAGATTAATCCTCAAAATAGTATGAAAAGTCTGACTCAACATCCGCATAAATGAAGTGTTTTTTAAGGGGAATCGAGTGAGAGTGAAAGTTGACATACTCGCCCGTGCAGAGAACAGGTTACGCGGTCACTTGATTCTGCCACGTGTCCCGGCGGCCCGAACGAGGTAGCTGGGACAGGATGTTTGGGACACACACCAACAGGCATTTGATAATCTGTGCCGAGTCATTAACATTCAAACATAAACACGGACAAACAGCGACCTATATGACTCGGAATAGGCACGTAAACCTTTTCATCTCGCTTTTTTTTCTTTCTCTCTCTTTTTCTGTGTTTATCTGTCTTTATCTTTCTCCTCCCTTCTCCTTCTCTCTCTCTATTTCTCCCTTTCTCAGTCGCTGTGGCTCATTCATCGAAATTCTTTATTATGTCTGTGTGTGCAGCAAGTCTTATTACTGAGAACCGAGTGCATACAGAAAACAACATCAAATCAATACAACAAAAATGCACACCACTGTACACACGTACACGCGCACACACAAACAAACACCCACCCACCCACACACAAATATGCCGAGTGTGTTTATAAACTTTACTACAGTTTCTTTGTTCTTGTTTAGGTTCTACGTCCCATGTACTTTTAGAGGTGTCCTTGGGTGTCCATCGGAATCGAACGCATTCCGGTTGTTAAACAGGATAATGGACCTCGGCGATAAAGGTAACCAGTGTAAACTTGTCTGTTTCCTTCCTCGAGTCATTGTTCGGCGTAGCTATGGAAATTATACTCTACGAATTAACATATACGTATCTCTATAACACACACACACGCGCACACACACACACACACACACACACACACACACACACACACACACACACACACACACACACACGCAAACACACACACACACGCATAAATGGCACATCACAAACCTTAAGTTAAGCAGGGGCACTCATTTAAAAATAACTACAGACACACACCCTTACACAGGACGGAAAATCATGTACAGACCCGAGCGCTCATGTGCACAAATAGTCTACCACGGCTTAGCATCGGCCAACTGTCACGGTCGTTTATAAACACGGTTGCTTCATCTTCACATTTTTATCTTTCTATCCGCGTCTCTACCTCTTGACTTTTTTGTTTCTCCATTTTTCTTTCCTCGTCCATTCCTACATCTCCCTCCTTCCTCCTTCTCATACACTATCCTTTCCCCCCCTCGGTAAACTACCTCTCTTCCCTCTCGGTTCACTCTACTCCCTCCCTCGTTACACTATTCCTCCCTCGGTACACAATCCTTCTCCCCCCTTCGGTACACCACCTCTCTCCCCCATTGGTACACTACCCCCTCCCGCGCTATACTATTACCCCCTCGGTACACTACCCTTCCCCCCATTCGGTACACCACCCCTGTCCCCCTTCGGTACAACTCCCCTGCCCCCCCCTTGGTACAACTCCCCCCGGTACACCACCACTGTCCCCCCTCGGTACCCCCTCTCCCCCCTCGGTCACCACAGATCGATCGGCTTCATCGGTCACACGAGACCCTAACGCCATCTCCGTATCATGCATGACGTTTCTCCGTCCGGCCGAGACTCCTTCTCTCTTAATCTCTCTCGCTCTCTCTCTGTTCTGTTCGATCGAATCTCTCTTCCTCTCTCTCTCTCTCTCTCTCTCTCTCTCTCTCTCTCTCTCTCTCTCTCTCCTTTCTACGAGGAAAGAGTCATCGCTTCACACTATCTCTCTCGCTTTCCCAGTTGTGCATTGGCGCCACTTGCAACTCTTGCCCAACCCTTGCCACAATGACGCTCTCCAGAAGGGAAAACAAGACATGACTCGGGACAAAAGCGGAAAGGAAGTGATCGAATGGTTTCTCTCTCATCAAGCGGCAATGAAGGGAGGTTCGCGAGGTTCACTTCCGACGGAGCGCGGCGACGTAAGTCAAAAGAACGGGACACAAAAGGCAACAAAAGAGAGAAAACGAGTGAATAAAAAAACAACAAAAAGGGCAACAAAAGAAAGAAAACGAGTGAAAAACAAAAAACAAAACGGGCGAGAAAAAGGAAAACCGAAAATATAAAGACGAACGCGCTTAAAAAAAACAGTTCCCATTCTTGCTACGCTTCAACACAACTAAACGTCAGGGTTACCACCATCGTGGGTGTCCGGATGTATGCACGAAATAGGAGGAGGAGGAGAAAGTTAACGACCAGGTTAAAAGTAACAACGCCGTGGCGGCAATCTTATAAAATCAGACGTGGCAATAACCAAGTCAAAGAGGAGGCCCTAATCAGAAGAGAAATCTCCATTGTCACTCTGCTCTGATTGCACACTCGTTCACGTGACATGCAAGGAGCTGTTCCTCCGTCAATCATCAACGCTGCGTTTAACGCGTCCGATTCACGCGAGACGCTGAAGCGATCTTTTGAACAACCGATCTACCTTTTTTTTCTTCTTCTTCTCTCTTTCCCGAGAGATTTCGAAGATGGTTTACGAGCGAGGTTCCTTACGGAGCGTGGTAACAAGTCGGACGTGACGATTCGTTCGAGTAACACTACCTTTCACCGAAGGAATAGAAAGCACACGCATACACTTACACCCACACAATCATTCCCACACACAGTTACGCACATATATAAACGGATAGAGAAAGAGAAAGGGAAAGAGAAAGGGAAAGAGAAAAAGGGAGGGAAGGATGGAGGGAGAGAGAGGGAGAGAGGGAGAGAGGGAGGGAGAGAGGGAGGGAGAGAGAGAGAGAGAGAGAGAGAGAGAGAGAGAGAGAGAGAGAGAGAGAGAGAGAGAGAGAGAGAGAGAGAGAGGAGAGAGAGAGAGAGAGAGAGGGGGGGGGGGCAGATAAATAAATAAATAAATAAATAAATATATATGTGTGTGTGTGTGTGTGTGTGTGTGTGTGAGGGAGAGGGAGAGAGAGAGAGAGAGAGAGAGAGAGAGAGAGAGAGAGAGAGAGAGAGAGAGAGAGAGAGAGAGAGAGAGAGAGAGAGAGAGAGAGAGAGGGGGGGGGGGGGGGAGACAGATAAGTAAATAAATAAATGAATAAATAAATAAATAAATAAATAAATATATATGCGTGTGTGTGTGTGTGTGTGTGTGTGTGAGTGAGAGAGAGAGAGAGAGAGAGAGAGAGAGAGAGAGAGAGAGAGAGAGAGAGAGAGAGAGAGAGAGAGAGAGAGAGAGAGAGAGAGAGAGAGAGAAAGAGAGAGAGAGGGAGAGGGGGGAGAGAAAGAGAAAGAGAAAGAGAAAGAGAGAGAGAAAGGGAGCGAGAGCATAACTATTACACTTACAGTAATGAAAATATCTATTGCCATGGCTCTTTCTGTGGACTTTCACTTCCACGGCGAACGCAATATACAATCACTAACGCCCCCGATGAAAAGTGAAGGAAAAAGGGGACCCTACATACGCACTTCAGACAAGCCCGTGAAATAACGCTGCGGATTACCACTTTTTCACCACTTTTTTAAAAAAATAACACGTGATGACCACCAACCCGGTCCATGTCTCGTCTCACCGCGTATTGTTCTTGGCATTCCATTCCTGTTATGCCTCCGTAACCCGTGGAATATGTAGTGCGTGTCGAGGCATCGTGAAAATGCGATAAGCATGAGCCAGATCGATCACGAGGAGGCATCAAGACGAGGTAACAGGATAGATCATACTGGCCGTGTTAGACAGGAGGTCAAAGGCGAAGGGCTGTCTGTCTATAGAATGCAGGCCTGTGGGATATTTTGATTCGATTCTTATAGAGAAAATGGCTCTAGTTTGGTAGTTTCGCATAAGGGGGACCAGCTGATGTGAGTGTATGTATTATCTCGATGGGGAACAAGGCGCTTTGTCTGGACACAAACAAGATACAAACACGTTTTCACGCTTTCACTCATTTTTCCGAAAAGTGTGGTGCTCAATCGGCTCTTCTGCGAGCTCTTTTCCTTTCGTAATTATCATTGGACAGAGAGATAATTGATATTATCTGCGCTGACACCCTTCTCTATGCAGATTAACCTATTATAAGTCACTCCTGTGAAATAACAGATGATGAAATTCATTTTGAATTTATGTTTTTTCTCTCTCATCCCTTCTGTCCTCTCCCACTTTAGTATTTGAGAACCAGAAAACGAGATAATGAAACGACTAATATATTGACGAATCAAAAGCCATTAAACAAATTACGTAAAGCAATGCATCTTCACTAATTTCACATATGTAAATATATCACCATGGAACAAAAACATAGATATGAACACTACTGCCTGTACAATATAAAATAATGCTTATCTAAACACGAGGCCTAAGCAATGTCAATTGCTTAAACATATGTCTTCTGTTTCTGTATCATCGTGCACTTTTTAGAAGGCGCTCAGACTCCGCTATAAACACTGTTAAATGAAAAAAAAGTCTATAACGTGTTCAACCTTCTTTCTCACCCCCTTCCCCCCCCTCGCCATTGCAGACCCGTTAT
>NW_028234417.1:9988969-9993969 GCF_977035675.1 Penaeus japonicus | reverse complement strand
GCATCAGTACGTGTCCTGGGCATGACGTTAAAGTGTACCCAGAGGCTCCCTTGTGTGAGGCTACCTCCAAGGAATGCCTTTTTGTTTGTACTGTATCTGAATGTGTCGTGGGCATGACGTTAAAGTGTACCCAGAGGCTCCCTTGTGTGAGGCTACCTCCAAGGAATGCCTTTTTGTTTGTACTGCATCAGTACGTGTCCTGGGCATGACGTTAAAGTGTACCCAGAGGCTCCCTTGTGTGAGGCTACCTCCATGGAATGCCTTTTTGTTTGTACTGCATCAGTAAGTGTCCTGGGGATGACGTTGAACTACCCAGAGGCTCCCTTGTGTGAGACTACCTCCAAGGAATGCCTTTTTGTTTGTACTGCATCAGTAAGTGTCCTGGGCATGACGTTAAAGTACCCAGAGGCTCCAGCTTGTGTGAGGCGACGTGCAGGGAATGCGTTTTTGTTTGTACTGGATCAGTAAGTGTCCTGGGCATGACGTTAAACTGTACCCAGAGGCTCCGTTGTGTGAGGCTACCTCCAAGGAATGCCTTTTTGTTTGTACTGCATCAGTAAGTGTCCTGGGCATGACGTTAAAGTGTACCAGAGGCTCCTTGTGTGAGGCTACCTCCATGGAATGCCTTTTTGTTTTTACTGCATCAGTACGTGTCCTGGGCATGACGTTAAACTACCAGAGGCTCCCTTGTGTGAGGCTACCTCCAAGGAATGCTTTTTTGTTTGTACTGCATCAGTAAGTGTCCTGGCATGACGTTAACTACCAGAGGTTTTTGTGTGTGGCTACCTCCAAGGAATGCATTTTTGTTTGAACTGTATCAGTAAGTTTCTGGGCATGCGTTTAAGTGTACCCAGAGGCACTAGTGTGAGGCTACCTCAAGTGAAGCCTTTTTGTTTGTATGCATCAGTAAGTAGTCCGGGCAACTGGAGTGTATTCTTACCCAGAGGGCTCCTTGTGTGAGGATACTCCAAGGAATGCCTTTTGTTTGTACTGCATCCGTACGTGTCTGGGATTGACGTTTTAAAGTGTAACAGAGGTCCTTGTGTGAGGCTAACTCAAGGAATGCCTTTTTGTTGTACTGATCAGTACGAGTTCTGGGCATGAGTAAAGTGTACCGATGGCTCTTTGTGTGAGGTCTCCAAGGAAGCATAGCCATTTTTGTTTGTACTGACATAAGTAAGTGTCCTGGGGCATGATGTTAAACTACCAAGAGTCCTAGTGTGAGGACAAACTCCAAGGAATGCCTTTTGTTGTATGAACAGTACGTGTCTGGGCATGACGTTAAAGGTACCTGAGGCTCCCGCCCTTGTGTGAGGCTACCTCCAAGGAATGCCTTTTTGTTTGTACTGCATCAGTACGTGATCCTGGACATGACGTTAAAGTGTACCGCAGCAGAGGCTCCCTTGTGTGAGGCTACCTCCAAGGAATGCCTTTTTGTTTGTACTGCATCAGTAAGTGTCCTGGGCATGATGTTAAAGTGTACCCAGAGGCTCCCTTGTGTGAGGCTACCTTCAAGGAATGCCTTTTTGTTTGTACTGCATCAGTAAGTGTCCTGGGCAGATTGACGTTGAACTACCAGAGGCTCCTTGAGTGAGATACCTCCAAGGGAATGCCTTTTTGTTGGTATGATCAGTAAGTGTCCTGGGATGAGTTTAAACTACCCGAGGCTCCTTGTGTGAGGCTACTCCAAGGAATGCCGTTTTGTTTGTACTGTATAAGTAAGTGTCCTGGGGCATGACGTTAAAGTGTACCAGAGGGCTCCCTTGTGTTAGGCTACTCAGGAATGCCTTTTTGTTTTTGTATGATCAGTAAGTGTCTGGCAAGGGGGTGGGGGGGGGACGTTTTAAGTGTACCAGAGGTCCTTGTGTGAGGGCTACTCCAAGGAATGGCTTTTTGTTTGGATGCTAACAGTAAGTGTCCTGGGCATTGACGCTAAACTACAGAGGCTTCCCTTGTGTGAGGTAACCTCCAAGGAATGTTTTATGTTTGTACTGTCAGTATGTGTCCTGGGCATGACGTTAAAATACAGAGGTTTCTTGTATGTGAGGCTACCTCAAGGAATGCTTTTTGTTGTAGCATCAGTAAGTGTCATGGAATGACGTTAAAGTTACCAGAGGCTCCCTTGTGTGAGGCTACCTCCAAGATGCTTTTTGTTTGTATGCATCAGTAAGTGTCTGGGCATGCGTTAAAGTGTACCAGAGGCTCCCTTGTGTGAGGTACCTCAAGGATGTTATGTTTGTACTGCTTCAGTTGTGTCCTGGGAATGACGTTAAACTACCCAGAGGTTCCCTTGTGTGAGGCTACTTCCAAGGAATGCCTTTTGTTTGTACTGCATCAGTAAGTGTCCTGGGCATAACGTTAAAGTGTACCAGAGGCTCCCTTGTGTGAGGCTACATCCAAGGAATGCCTCGTTGTTTGTACTGGCACAAGGCCATCAGTAAGTGTCCTGGGCATGACGTTAAACTATCCAGAGGCTCCTTGTGTGAGGCTACTTCCAAGGAATGCCTTTTTGTTTGTACTGCATCGGTAAGTGTCCTGGGCATGCCGTTAAAAGTGTACCCAGAGGCTCCCTTGTGTGAGGCTATCTTTAAGGAATGCCTTTTTGTTTGTATGCATCAGTACGTGTCCTGGGCATGACGTTAAACTGTACCCAGCTTAGAGGCTCCCTTGTGTGAGACTACCGTCTCCAAGGAATGCCTTTTTGTTTGTACTGCATCAGTAAGTGCCTGGGCATGACGTTAAAGTACGCCAGTACCAGAGGTTCTCTTTTGTGAGGCTACCTCCAAGGAATGCCTTTTTGTTTGTACTGCATCAGTAAGGTGTCCTGGGCATGACGTTAAACTACCAGAGGCTCCTTGTGTGAGGCTATCTTTAAGGAATGCCTTTTTGTTTGTACTGCATCAGTAAGTGTCCTGGGCATGACGTTAAAGTGTACCAGAGGCTCTCTTGTGTGAGGCTACCTCCAAGGAGTGCCTTTGTGTTTGTACTGCATCTGTAAGTGTCCTGGGCATGACGTTAAACTACCCAGAAGCTCCCTTGTGTGAGGCTACCTCAAGGAATGCCTTTTTGTTTGTACTGCATCGTAAGTGTCCTGGGCATGACGTTAAACTACCCAGAGGCTCCCTTGTGTGAGGCTACCTCCAAGGAATGCCTTTTTGTTTGTACTGCATCAGTAAGTGTCCTGGGCATGACGTTTAAGTATAACCAGAGGTTCTCTTGTGTGAGGCTACCTCCAAGGAATGCCTTTTTGTTTGTACTGCATCAGTACGTGTCCTGGGCATGACGTTAAAGTGTACCTAGAGGCTACCTCCAAGGAATGCCTTTTTGTTTGTACTGCATCAGTAAGTGTCCTGGGGCATCTTGACGTTAAAGTGTACCTGAGGCTCCCTTGTGTGGGCTTACTCAAGGAATGCCTTTTTCTTTGTACTGCATCAGTACGTGTACCTGGGCATGACGTTAAAACTACGCCCCTTGAGGCTCCCTTGTGTGAGGCATACCTCCAAGGAACTCTCTCTTTCTCTCTTCTTTTGTTTGTACTGCATCAGTTTTATATTATATGTACAATATATGTTACTATATATATACTTATTATATATTCTATATATATACATATATATATGTATATATATAGATATAGATAGATAGATAGATAATAGATAGATATATAGATAGATATGATTTACTTATATTAATACTCTTGTGTAAAATTATAAGTATATGTATTATATTATTATATATAATAATATATATATTATATATCATAATATATATATATTATATTTATTATTAAATATATATATATATATATGTAATATATATATATATATATATATATCTTATATATAATATATATATATATACTATATATATTATTTATATATATATAATGTAAATATGGATAAATATATGTATATACATGTTTATTTAATATATATTTATATATATATATATATATATATTTATATATATTTATATTATATATATATATGTTATGTAGATATATTTATATATATAATATATATTTATATCTATTATATATATATATATATATATATATTATTTTATATTTATAAATATTATATATATATAATTAATATATATATATTATATTTTATATATATTTATTATATATTTATTAAATAGATTTATATGTTAGATATTATAGATATATATATGTATATTTGGTTATATATATGAATATTTCATGTTTATTTATATATAGTTATTAATATATTATATATATATATATTATATATATAGATATATATATATATATGGATAATTTATATTTATATTATATATATTTATATACATAAATATATATATATATATAATATATATATATTTATTCATATATCTATATATATATTTATTATTAGATTCATCTATATATATATATATATCATATAATATATATTGATATATATTTATATATATATATATTATATATTGTTTAATATGCTTTATATTTAGATATATATATATTTATATATATATATATATATATATATATATTTATATATAATATAAATATTTATGATAGACTAAAATATTATTTTGAATATATATTATTTTAGTATAACGATAATATTTCTATTATTTATATATATATATTCTATATATATATTTTTTTATATATTGATTCTGCATGCTATGAATAAATTTATCTGATATTTATATTTATATTTTTATATATTTATATATATATATTATGAATATATTTTAGATACTATTATATATTTTTATTTATATATTATATTATATACAGTAAATCTATAATATAATTATCTTTATCTATATATATATTCATATTATATATTTATATATATATATTATATTCATATAATATATATATTTATATAATATATATATTTTTATATATATACATATACATGTATATACATATTTATTCATATGCATATAAATATATATATATAGATATATATATTATATATATATATATTGATATATATTATATATATATATATATATATGCACAT
>NW_028234417.1:9971469-9981469 GCF_977035675.1 Penaeus japonicus | reverse complement strand
GAGCCTCTGGGTAGTTTAACGTCATGCCCAGGACACTTACTGATGCAGTACAAACAAAAAGGCATTCCTTGGAGGTAGCCTCACAAAAGAGAACCTCTGGGTACACTTTAACGTCATGCCCAGGGCACTTACTGATGCAGTACAAACAAAAAGGCATTCCTTGGAGGTAGTCTCACACAAGGGAGCCTCTGGGTACAGTTTAACGTCATGCCCAGGACACGTACTGATGCAGTACAAACAAAAAGGCATTCCTTAAAGATAGCCTCACACAAGGGAGCCTCTGGGTACACTTTAACGGCATGCCCAGGACACTTACTGATGCAGTACAAACAAAAAGGCATTCCTTGGAAGTAGCCTCACACAAGGGAGCCCTGGATAGTTTAACGTCATGCCAAAAAAGGCATTCCTGGAGGTAGCCTCACAAGGACACTTACTGATGCAGTACAAACAAAAGGCATTCCTTGAAGTAGCTCACAAGGGAGCCTTGGGTAGTTTAACGTCATGCCCAGGACACGTACTGATGCAGTACAAACAAAAAGGCATTCCTTGGAGGTAGCCTCACACAAGGGAGCCTCTGGGTACACTTTAACGTCATGCCCAGGACACTGATGCAGTACAAACAAAAAGGCATTCCTTGGAGGTAGTCTCACACAAGGGAGCTTCTGGGTACACTTTAACGTCATGTCCAGGACACGTACTGATGCAGTACAAACAAAAAGGCATTCCTTGGAGGTAGCCTCAAACAAGGGGAACCTCTGGGTAGTTCAACGTCATGCCAGGACACTTATGATGCAGTACAAACAAAAATGCATTCCTTGGAGGTAGCCTCACAAACAAAAAGGCATTCCTTGGAGGTAGCCTCACACAAGGGAGCCACTGGAGGACACTTACGTCATGCCCAGGACACTACTGATGCAGTACAACAAAGGCATTCTTGGAGGTAGCCTCACACAAAAAGGCATTCCTTGGAGGTAGCCTCACACAAGGGAGCCTCTGGGTAGTTTAACGTCATGCCCAGGACACTTACTGATGCAGTACAAACAAAAAGGCATTCCTTGGAGGTAGTCTCACACAAGGGAGCCTCTGGGTAGTTCAACGTCATCCCCAGGACACTTACTGATGCAGTACAAACAAAAAGGCATTCCATGGAGGTAGCCTCACACAAGGGAGCCTCTGGGTACACTTTAACGTCATGCCCAGGACACGTACTGATGCAGTACAAACAAAAAGGCATTCCTTGGAGGTAGCCTCACACAAGGGAGCCTCTGGGTACACTTTAACGTCATGCCCAGGACACGTACTGATGCAGTACAAACAAAAAGGCATTCCTTGGAGGTAGCCTCACACAAGGGAGCCTCTGGGTACACTTTAACGTCATGCCCAGGACACGTACTGATGCAGTACAAACAAAAAGGCATTCCTTGGAGGTAGCCTCACACAAGGGAGCCTCTGGGTAGTTTAACGTCATGCCCAGGACACTTACTGATGCAGTACAAACAAAAAGGCATTCCTTGGAGGTAGCCTCACACAAGGGAGCCTCTGGGTACACTTTAGCGTCATGCCCAGGACACGTACTGATGCAGTACAAACAAAAAGGCATTCCTTGGAGGTAGCCTCACACAAGGGAGCCTCTGGGTACACTTTAACGTCATGCCCAGGACACGTACTGATGCAGTACAAACAAAAAGGCATTCCGTGGAGGTAGCCTCACACAAGGGAGCCTCTGGGTAGTTTAACGTCATGCCCAGGACACTTACTGATGCAGTACAAACAAAAAGGCATTCCTTGGAGGTAGCCTCACACAAGGGAGCCTCTGGGTACACTTTAACGTCATGCCCAGGACACTTACTGATACAGTACAAACAAAAAGGCATTCCTTGGAGGTAGCCTCACACAAGAGAACCTCTGGGTAGTTTAACGTCATGCCCAGGACACTTACTGATGCAGTACAAACAAAAAGGCATTCCTTGGAGGTAGCCTCACACAAGGGAGCCTCTGGGTACACTTTAACGTCATGCCCAGGACACGTACTGATGCAGTACAAACAAAAAGGCATTCCTTAAAGATAGCTTCACACAAGGGAGCCTCTGGGTAAACTTTAACGTCATGCCCAGGACACTTACTGATGCAGTACAAACAAAAAGGCATTCCTTGGAAGTAGCCTCACACAAGGGAGCCTCTGGGTAGTTTAACGTCATGCCCAGGACACGTACTGATGCAGTACAAACAAAAAGGCATTCCATGGAGGTAGCCTCACACAAGGGAGCCTCTGGGTACACTTTAACGTCATGCCCAGGACACTTACTGATGCAGTACAAACAAAAAGGCATTCCTTGAAGGTAGCCTCACACAAGGGAGCCTCTGGGTAGTTTAACGTTATGCCCAGGACACTTACTGATGCAGTACAAACAAAAAGGCATTCCTTGGAGGTAGCCTCACACAAGGGAGCCTCTGGGTACACTTTAACGTCATGCCCAGGACACGTACTGATGCAGTACAAACAAAAAGGCATTCCTTGGAGGTAGTCTCACACAAGGGAGCCTCTGGGTAGTTCAACGTCATCCCCAGGACACTTACTGATGCAGTACAAACAAAAAGGCATTCCATGGAGGTAGCCTCACACAAGGGAGCCTCTGGGTACACTTTAACGTCATGCCCAGGACACGTACTGATGCAGTACAAACAAAAAGGCATTCCTTGGAGGTAGCCTCACACAAGGGAGCCTCTGGGTACACTTTAACGTCATGCCCAGGACACGTACTGATGCAGTACAAACAAAAAGGCATTCCTTGGAGGTAGCCTCACACAAGGGAGCCTCTGGGTACACTTTAACGTCATGCCCAGGACACGTACTGATGCAGTACAAACAAAAAGGCATTCCTTGGAGGTTGTCTCACACAAGGGAGCCTCTGGGTAGTTTAACATCATGCCCAGGACACTTACTGATGCAGTACAAACAAAAAGGCATTCCTTGGAGGTAGCCTCACACAAGGGAGCCTCTGGGTACACTTTAGCGTCATGCCCAGGACACGTACTGATGCAGTACAAACAAAAAGGCATTCCTTGGAGGTAGCCTCACACAAGGGAGCCTCTGGGTACACTTTAACGTCATGCCCAGGACACGTACTGATGCAGTACAAACAAAAGGCATTCCTTGGAGGTAGCCTCACACAAGGGAGCCTCTGGGTAGTTTAACGTCATGCCCAGGACACTTACTGATGCAGTACAAACAAAAAGGCATTCCTTGGAGGTAGCCTCACACAAGGGAGCCTCTGGGTACACTTTAACGTCATGCCCAGGACACGTACTGATACAGTACAAACAAAAAGGCATTCCTTGGAGGTAGCCTCACACAAGAGAACCTCTGGGTAGTTTAACGTCATGCCCAGGACACTTACTGATGCAGTACAAACACAAAGCATTCTTGGAGGTAGCCTCACAAGGGAGCCTCTGGGTACACTTTTAACGTCATGCCAGGACACGTACTGATGCAGTACAAACAAAAAGCATTCCTTGGATAGCCTCACACAAGGGAGCCTCTGGGTACACTTTAACGTCATGCCCAGGACACTTACTGATGCAGTACAAACAAAAGCATTCCTTGGAGGTAGCCTCACACAAGGAGCCTCTGGGTAGTTTAACGTCATGCCTAGGACACGTACTGATGCAGTACAAACAAACGGCATTCCTTGGAGGTAGGCTCACACAAGGGAACCTCTGGGTACACTTTAACGTCATGCCCAGGACACGTACTGATGCAGTACAAACAAAAAGGCATTCCTTGGAGGTAGCCTCACACAAGGGAGCCTCTGGGTATTAACGGCACGCCCAGGACACTTACTGATGCAGTACAAACAAAAAGGCATTCCTTGGAGGTAGCCTCACACAAGGGAGCCTCTGGGTACACTTTAACGTCGTGGCCAGGACGCGTACAGATCCGGCACAGAGATGAAGGCATTCCTTGGAGGTAGCCTCACACAAGGGAGCCTCTGGGTACACTTTAACGTCCTCGCCAGGACACGTACTGATGCAGTACAAACAAAAAGGCATTCCTTGGAGGTAGCCTCACACAAGGGAGCCTCTGGGTACACTTTAACGTCATGCCCAGGACACGTACTGATGCAGTACAAACAAAAAGACATTCCTTGGAGGTAGCCTCACACAAGGGAGCCTCTGGGTACACTTTAACGTCATGCCCAGGACACGTACTGATGCAGTACAAACAAAAGGCATTCCTTGGAGGTAGCCTCAAACAAGGGAGCCTCTGGGTACACTTTAACGTCATGCCCAGGACACGTACTGATGCAGTACAAACAAAAGGCATTCCTTGGAGGTAGTATCACACAAGGGAGCCTCTGGGTACACTTTAACGTCATGTCCAGGACATTTACTGATGCAGTACAAACAAAAAGGCATTCCTTGGAGGTAGCCTCACACAAGGGAGCCTCTGGGTAGTTTAACGTCATGCCCAGGACACTTACTGATGCAGTACAAACAAAAAGGCATTCCTTGGAGGTAGCCTCACACAAGGGAGCCTCGGGCAACTTTAACGTCATGCCCAGGACACTTACTGATACAGTACAAACAAAAAGGCATTCCTTGGAGGTAGTCTCACATAAGGGAGCCTCTGGGTAGTTTAACGTCATGCCAGGACACTTACTGATGCAGTACAAACAAAAAGGCATTCCTTGAAGATAGCCTCACACAAGGGAGCCTCTGGGTACAGTTTAACGTCATGCCCAGGACACTTACTGATGCAGTACAAACAAAAAGGCATTGCGTGGAGGTGGCCTCACACGAGGGTGCGCTTGCGGACATTTTAACGTCATGCCCAGGACACGTACTGATGCAGTACAAACAAAAAGGCATTCCTTGGAGGTAGCCTCACACAAGGGAGCCTCTTGGTACACTTTAACGATATCCAGAACACGTACTGTTGCGGAACAAACAAAAAGGCATTTCTTGGAGGTAGCCTCAAACAAGGGAGCCTCTTGGTACAGTTTAACGTCATGCCCAGGACACGTACTGATGCAGTACAAACAAAAAGGCATTCCTTGGAGGTAGCCTCACACAAGGGAGCCTCTGGGTACACTTTAACGTCATGCCCAGGACACGTACTGATGCAGTACA
Source organism: Penaeus japonicus (assembly GCF_977035675.1). Taxonomy (NCBI): domain Eukaryota; kingdom Metazoa; phylum Arthropoda; class Malacostraca; order Decapoda; family Penaeidae; genus Penaeus; species Penaeus japonicus. The sequence continues at coordinate 9,976,339 of NW_028234417.1, read as the reverse complement.
AACAAAAAGGCATTCCTTGGAGGTAGCCTCACACAAGGGAGCCTCTGGGTACACTTTAACGTCATCCCCAGGACAACTACTGGTGCAGTACAAACAAAAAGGCATTCCTTGGAGGTAGCCTCACACAAGGGAGCCTCTGGGTACAGTTTAACGTCATGCCCAGGACACTTACTGATGCAGTACAAACAAAAAGGCATTCCTTGGAGGTAGCCTCACACAAGGGAGCCTCTGGGTAGTTTAACGTCATGCCCAGGACACTTACTGATGCAGTACAAACAAAAAGGCATTCCTTGGAGGTAGCCTCACACAAGGGAGCCTCTGGGTACTTTAAAGTCATACCCACGACACATACTGATGCAGTACAAACAAAAAGGCATTCCTTGGAGTAGCCTCACACAAGGGAGCCTCTGGGTACAGTTTAACGTCATGCCAGGGCACGTACTGATGCAGTACAAACAAAAAGGCATTCCTTGGAGGTAGCCTCACACAGGAGCCTCTGGTAGTTTACGTCATGCCTAGGACACGTACTGATGCAGTACAAACAAAAAGGCATTCCTTGGAGGTAGCCTCAAACAAGGGAGCCTCTGGGTACACTTTAACGTCATGCCCAGGACACGTACTGATGCAGTACAAACAAAAAGGCATTCCTTGGAGGTAGCCTCACACAAGGGAGCCTTCGGGTACAGTTTAACATCATGCCCAGGACATTTACTGATGCAGTACAAACAAAAGGCATTCCTTGGAGGTAGTCTCACACAAGGGAGCCTCTGGGTACACTTTAACGTCATGCCCAGGACACGTACTGATGCAGTACAAACAAATAGGCATTCCTTGGAGGTAGTATCACACGAGGGAGGCCTCTGGGTACACTTTAACGTCATGCCCAGGACACGTACTGATGCAGTACAAACAAAAAGGCATTCCTTGGAGGTAGCCTCACACAAGGGAGCCTCTGGGTACACTTTAACGTCATGCCCAGGACACGTACTGATGCAGTACAAACAAAAAGGCATTCCTTGGAGGTAGCCTCACACAAGGGAGCCTCTGGGTACACTTTAACGTCATGCCCAGGACACGTACTGATGCAGTACAAACAAAAAGGCATTCCTTGGAGGTAGCCTCACACAAGGGAGCCTCTGGGTACACTTTAACGTCATGCCCAGGACACGTACTGATGCAGTACAAACAAAAAGGCATTCCTTGGAGGTAGCCTCACACAAGGGAGCCTCTGGGTACACTTTAACGTCATGCCCAGGACACGTACTGATACAGTACAAACAAAAAGGCATTCCTTGGAGGTAGCCTCACACAAGAGAACCTCTGGGTACACTTTAACGTCATGCCCAGGACACGTACTGATACAGTACAAACAAAAAGGCATTCCTTGGAGGTAGCCTCACACAAGGGAGCCTCTGGGTACACTTTAACGTCATGCCCAGGACACGTACTGATGCAGTACAAACAAAAAGGCATTCCTTGGAGGTAGCCTCACACGAGGCAGCCTTGGGTAGGTAACGTCATGCCCAGGACACTTACTGATGCAGTACAAACAAAAAGGCATTCCTTGGAGGTAGCCTCACACAAGGGAGCCTCTGGGTACACTTTAACGTCATGCCCAGGACACGTACTGATGCAGTACAAACAAAAAGGCATTCCTTGGAGGTAGCCTCACACAAGGGAGCCTCTGGGTACACTTTAACGTCATGCCCAGGACACGTACTGATACAGTACAAACAAAAAGGCATTCCTTGGAGGTAGCCTCACACAAGGGAGCCTCTGGGTACACTTTAACGTCATGCCCAGGACACGTACTGATACAGTACAAACAAAAAGGCATTCCTTGGAGGTAGCCTCACACAAGGGAGCCTCTGGGTACACTTTAACGTCATGCCCAGGACACGTACTGATACAGTACAAACAAAAAGGCATTCCTTGGAGGTAGCCTCACACAAGGGAGCCTCTGGGTACACTTTAACGTCATGCCCAGGACACGTACTGATACAGTACAAACAAAAAGGCATTCCTTGGAGGTAGCCTCACACAAGAGAACCTCTGGGTAGTTTAACGTCATGCCCAGGACACTTACTGATGCAGTACAAACAAAAAGGCATTCCTTGGAGGTAGCCTCACACAAGAGAACCTCTGGGTAGTTTAACGTCATGCCCAGGACACTTACTGATGCAGTACAAACAAAAAGGCATTCCTTGAAGGTAGCCTCACACAAGGGAGCCTCTGGGTACACTTTAACGTCATGCCCAGGACACTTACTGATGCAGTACAAACAAAAAGGCATTCCTTGGAGGTAGCCACACAAGGCATTCCTTGGAGGTAGCCTCACACAAGGCATTCCTTGGAAGTAGCCTCACACATGCAGGACCGTACTGAAGTGCCTCACACATAAAAGGCATTACCTTGGAATAGCCTCACACAAGGCATTCCTTGGATACTGTAGCCTCACACAAGCATTCCTGATGCAGAAGTAGCCTCACACAAAGGCATTCCTTGGAAGTAGCCTCACACAAGCATTCCTTGGAAGTCCTCCTCACACAAGGCATTCCTTGAAGTAGCCCTCACACAAGGCAATTCCTTGGAAGTAGCCTCACACAAGAGGCATTCCTTGAAGTAGCACACACAAAGCATTCATTGGAAGTACCTCACATCACATGGCATTCCTTGAAGTAGCCTCAACACATGGCATACCTTGGAAGTAGCCTCATACAAGGCATTCCTTGGAGGTAGCCTCACACAAGAAAACCTCTGAGTACACTTTAACGTCATGCCTAAGGCACTTATTGATGCACTACAAACGGAAAAGCAATCCTTGAGTGAGGCTACCTCCTTGGAGATAGCCCCAGAGTGCAGTTTAACGTCATGATAGACAGATAGACAGATAGACAGATAGACAGATAGACAGATAGACAGATAGACAGATAGACAGATATACAGATATACAGATAGACAGATAGACAGATAGACAGATAGACAGATAGACAGATAGACAGATATACAGATATACAGATAGACAGATATACAGATAGACAGATATATAGATATACAATATACTATAGACAGATAGACAAGTATATAGCAGATATACAATAGACGATATACGATATCAGATAGATAGATATACAGACAGACAGATAGACAGATATACAGATAGAATACAGATAGACAGATAGACAGATAAGACAGATATACAGATATATCAGATAGACAGATATAAAACAGATATACAGATAGACAGATAGACAGATAGACAGATAGACAGATATACAGATAGACAGATAGACAGATAGACAGATAGACAGATAGACAGATATACAGATATACAGATATACAGATATACAGATATACAGATATACAGATATACAGATATGCAGATAGACAGATATACAGATATACAGATATATAGATAGATAGATATATAGATAGATAGATAGATAGATAGATAGATAGATAAATAGATAGATAGATAGACAGATATATAGATAGATAGATAGATAGATAAATAGATAGATATATTGATAGACAGATAGATAGATATATAATAGATAGATAGATATATATCTGATAATAGATAGATAGATAATAGATATATAGATATTAGATATAATAGATATAATAGATAATAGATAGATAGATAGATAATATATAGATATTTAATATAGATAGATAGATAGATAGATGATACAAAGATAGATAGATAGATAGATAGATTATAAATGAATATGTATATATAATATATGTATATATGTATATATATATAATGGTCTATCCTATCTAGCTATCTATCACTAATCTATCTATCAACCTATCTATCTATCTATTTATATATATGTATATATATGTTATATATACTATATATATAAATATATATATAGATATATATATATATATATATATATATATATAATATTATATATCTGTCTATAATATCTATCAATCTATCTATCTATCCTTATACTAACAATATATATATATATATATATATATATATATATATATAATATATATATAGAATAATGTATATAGATATAATTAGAGAAATATATAGATAAATAGATAGTGCCCATCTCGAATAAATATATATATATATATATAATATATATATATATATATATTATATATATATATATATATATATATATATATATAATATATAATATAGTATGTTATGTATGTATATGGAGGGCTAATATGAACTAATAAACATTCCGCACCAGATGTAACCTAAGGACTGACAGAACACACGAAAGACAAGATGAAAGGTTAAAAGCAAATCTGCCTTCAATAGTCCTACACAGGTCCTGACCCCAGCCCCCCCCCCCCGAGATAACCAAGCTTCATCGGGTAAAAACAAATAAAGGATTTAATGCATGTGGAGAGAGTAAATAGAAGGTACATACAGGAAAAAAAGTAAGAATAAAAGGCACCTTTGTAAATGGAATTGTCCTTTTAGTAGTAAACGTGATTGTAGCAACAAAAAGAACAGTAGCAGCTGAGAGGCTAAAAGAAGATGGCCTTTGCATATAAACAAGTTTCTTCGGGCTGGAGAATGGAATAGCCTGATTGATAGCCTTTGCTGATAATTGACAAGATAGCGATCTCTCTGGGGATCATTTTATTGGGTCTTAGATCTACTTTTCATTGTTTGTTTGTTTATTCGGGTCTTATATAAACTTTTCGTTGTTTTTTTTTGTTTTGTTTTTTTCTTGTGGTGGAGGGGAGGGGTGAAGGGGGGGGGGGCAACGGACTAAATATTTCTAACATGTTTGAGCCCAATGGTAAACATACACCAACGTAAAATTGCGGGATTGTTCTAAATTTCTTTGTACTTGTAATTCAAAGCAGATGGTAACTGGAGTAA
>NW_028234417.1:9954539-9959539 GCF_977035675.1 Penaeus japonicus | reverse complement strand
TCCTTGGAGGTAGCCTCACACAAGGGAGCCTCTGGGTACACTTTAACGTCATGCCCAGGACACGTACTGATACAGTACAAACAAAAAGGCATTCCTTGGAGGTAGCCTCACACAAGGGAGCCTCTGGGTACACTTTAACGTCATGCCCAGGACACGTACTGATACAGTACAAACAAAAAGGCATTCCTTGGAGGTAGCCTCACACAAGGGAGCCTCTGGGTACACTTTAACGTCATGCCCAGGACACGTACTGATGCAGTACAAACAAAAAGGCATTCCTTGGAGGTAGCCTCACATAAGGGAGCCTCTGGGTACACTTTAACGTCATGCCCAGGACACTTTCTGATGCAGTACAAACAAAAAGGCATTCCTTGGAGGTAGCCTCATACAAGGCATTCCTTGGAGGTAGCCTCATACAAGGCATTCCTTGGAGGTAGCCTCATACAAGGCATTCCTTGGAGGTAGCCTCATACAAGGCATTCCTTGGAGGTAGCCTCATGCAAGGCATTCCTTGGAGGTAGCCTCATGCAAGGCATTCCTTGGAGGTAGCCTCATGCAAGGCATTCCGTGGAAGTAGCCTCATGCAAGGCATTCCGTGGAAGTAGCCTCACACAAGGCATTCCTTGGAGGTAGCCTCACACAAGGCATTCCTTGGAGGTAGCCTCACACATGGCATTCCTTGGAAGTAGCCTCACACATGGCATTCCTTGGAAGTAGCCTCACACATGGCATTCCTTGGAAGTAGCCTCATACAAGGCATTCCTTGGAGGTAGCCTCACACAAGGCATTCCTTGGAAGTAGCCTCACACATGGCATTCCTTGGAAGTAGCCTCACACATGGCATTCCTTGGAAGTAGCCTCATACAAGGCATTCCTTGGAGGTAGCCTCACACAAGAAAACCTCTGGGTACACTTTAACGTCATGCCCAAGGCACTTATTGATGCACTACGAACGGAAAAGCATTCCTTGAGTGAGGCTACCTCCTCCCAGAGTGCAGTTTAACGTCATGCTCTGGACAAGTGCATGTGCAATCTGCAATTGCTTCGTGTCTTCTACGATTTTAAATCCTTGGTGGGTTAATTCTGGGCAAAGAGGTTATATGTCTTTAAGTATATTTGAATTATTTGTGTATGTGTGATTGTTGGTATGCCAATATAGATAGATAGATAGATAGATAGATAGTGATCGTGTGAGATTATACGTGTATGGGTGTGTCTGTGTTTGTATGTATGTGTGTGCGTATTTGTAAATAGACTGAGAAATACAACGGTAGATGGACAAAGAGTGTTTGTGAGTAAATGTGTGTACGTGTTTTTGTTTGTGTATGTATTCGTATACGTTTGTGTTTATGTATGTGTGTGTTTTTGTGTGTGTGTTTATGTATATGTTTATGCGTGTTTCTATATGTGTGTTTGTGTGTGTGTGTGTGTGTGTGTGTGCGTTTGTATGTATTTGCTTATGTATGTGTGTGTGTATATGTGTGTATTTGCTATTTATTAGTGTGTGTATTTGTATGTATGTGGCTGAGTGTGTTTGTGAATGTATGTATTCGTGTACTGTGTGTTGATGTGTCTTAATGATTAATATTTTAAAAAAAATTGTATATATATATATATTATATATATTATTATATAATATATATATATTATATAATATATATGCACACACACACACGATTATACGTGTTGGGTGTTCTGTGTTTGTAGGTGTGTGTGGTAATAGACCTATAGATTCGTTGTACGTCTGTGGTTTTATGTATGTCTGTGTTTGTGTGTGTGTTGATGTATTTTAGTGTTTTGATGTGTGGTGTGTTTGTGTGTCTGGGAGTGGGGGGATTGATGGGGCGTGCGTGTTTGTGTGTATGTATGTGTGTGTATTTGTTTTATGTTTATGTATATGTGTGTGTGTGTTTGTATCAGTGTGTTTGTGTGTGTGTATTTGTATGTATTTGCTTATGTATGTGTGTATTTGTGGTTGTGTATTTGTTTGTGTCTTTTCATATACGTATGTGTGTGTATCTGTGTGTATGTGGCTGAGTGTGTTTGTGAGTATGTGCGTGTGCTTGGTGTCGTGCTGATGTGTATTAATGTATATATAATCTATATATATATATATATATATATATATATATATATATATATATATATATATATATATACATACATATATATGTATATATATATATATATATATATATATATATATATATATATATATATATATACATATACATATGTATATAGACATGCATATATGAATATATATCTATAATTTATATATATATATATATATATATATATATATATATATATATATATATATATATATATATATATATATACATATACGATTATACACACACGATTATACGTGTATGAGTGTGTCTGTGTTTGTATGTGTGTGTGTGTGTGTGTCTGTGTGTGTGTGTGTGTGTAAATAGACCGATAAATACAACGGTAGATGGATAAAGTGTTTGTGAGTATGTGTGTGTACGTGTTTATGTGTATGTATGTATTCGTGTACGTCTGTGTTTATGTATGTATGTGCGTGTTTGTGTGTGTGTGTTTATGTATATGTGTGTGTGTGTTTGTGTGTTTATGTATGGGTATGTATGTGTGTGTGTGTGTGTGTGCGTGTTTATGTATGTGTGTATGTATGTGTGTGTATGTGTGTGTATTTGCTTATGTATTTGTATGTGTGTGTGTGTGTGTTTTTGTGAATGTATGTATTCATGCGCGTGTTTATGTATGTGTGTGTATTTGTTTGTGTTTATGTATATGTGTGTGTGTTTGTATGTGCGTGTGTGTTTGTGTGTGTGTGTGTTTGTGTGTGTGTATATCACTTATACATATATACATATACATATAATACATATACATATATACATATACACATATACCTATATACATATACAAACATTATACATATACACATATTACATATACACATATACAGTATACACATATACAATATACACAAACATAGACTCATACACATATACACATATACATATACACATATACATATACACATATACATATACACATATACATATACACATATACATATACACATATACATATACACATATACATATACACATATACATATACACATATACATATACATATACACATATACATATACACATATACATATACACATATACATATACACATATACATATACACATATACATATACACATATACACATATACATATACACACAAATATACATATACACATATACATATACATATACACATATACATATACACATATACACATACACATATACACATATAAACATATACACATATACACATACACAGATATACAGATACACATATACACATATACACATATACACATACACAGATATACAGATACACATATACACATATACACATCCACAGATATACAGATACACATATACACATATACACATATACAGATATACAGATATACAGATATACAGATATACAGATATACATTTATACAGATATACAGATATACAGATATACAGATATACAGATAGACAGATATACAGATTGACAGATAGACAGATAGACAGATAGACAGATATACAGATAGACAGATAGACAGATAGACAGATAGACAGATAGACAGATAGACAGATAGACAGATAGACAGATAGACAGATAGACAGATAGACAGATAGAGAGATAGACAGATATACAGATAGACAGATATACAGATAGACAGATAGACAGATAGACAGATAGACAGATAGACAGATAGACAGATAGACAGATAGACAGATAGACAGATAGACAGATATCATCATCATCATAGACGGATGGGTCGAGTACGACCCGCCGTGGCCCCCCGGGTGATAAGATCACGCCTTAGAAGGGTAGACAGGGACGTCTTCTCACGTAGAATAAAAAGGGAGAGAAAAAAAAAACCTAAGTAGGCCGTGGTCCTAACTAAGTTTCCTTTCTTAGTTGTAGTCGCAGTCTCCAGCTAACTTGGAGGAGGCATCTCCGCCGCGGATAACAGCTGCACTGTTGGGCGCCGGACATGCGTGATGACAGGAACCAGAGAAAAATGGTTGTACCATAGAAAGCTTCCTGACACCATCCACCATTCTGCTGCCAATGGTTTCACCGTGACCCTGGTACGGGGCCCTAACAGATATACAGATATACAGATATACAGATATACAGATAGACAGATAGACAGATATACAGATATACAGATAGACAGATAGACAGATAGACAGATAGACAGATAGACAGATATACAGATAGACAGATAGACAGATAGACAGATAGACAGATAGACAGATAGACAGATAGACAGATATACAGATAGACAGATAGACAGATAGACAGATAGACAGATAGACAGATAGACAGATAGACAGATAGACAGATAGACAGATATACAGATATACAGATATACAGATAGACAGATATACAGATAGACAGATAGACAGATATACAGATAGACAGATAGACAGATAGACAGATATACAGATAGACAGATAGACAGATATACAGATAGACAGATAGACAGATAGACAGATAGACAGATAGACATATATACAGATATACAGATATACAGATATACAGATATACAGATAGACAGATATACAGATATACAGATAGACAGATAGACAGATATACAGATAGACATATATACAGATATACAGATATACAGATATACAGATATACAGATAGACAGATATACAGATCTAGAGATATACAGATATACAGATATACAAGATATACAGATAAATACAATATACACAGATAGACAGATATACAGATATACAGATATATAAGATAGATAGATATATATATATTTTAGATAGAATAGATAGATAGATAGATAGATAGATTTTTGTAGATAGACAGATATATAGTATAGATAGATAGATAGGATATATAGATAGATAGAGTAGATAGATATAATTTTGATTATATATTTAGATAGATAGATAAGATAGTATATAGATAGATAGATAGATAA
>NW_028234417.1:9934539-9942039 GCF_977035675.1 Penaeus japonicus | reverse complement strand
CGTCATGCCCAGGACACGTACTGATGCAGTACAAACAAAAAGGCATTCCTTGGAGGTAGCCTCACACAAGGGAGCCTCTGGGTACACTTTAACGTCATGCCCAGGACACGTACTGATGCAGTACAAACAAAAAGGCATTCCTTGGAGGTAGCCTCACACAAGGGAGCCTCTGGGTACAGTTTAACGTCATGCCCAGGACACGTACTGATGCAGTACAAACAAAAAGGCATTCCTTGGAGGTAGCCTCACACAAGGGAGCCTCTGGGTAGTTTAACGTCATGCCCAGGACACGTACTGATGCAGTACACACAAAAAGGCATTCCTTGGAGGTAGCCTCACACACTGATGCAGTAAACAAAAGAGGTAGTCTCACACAAGGGAGCTTCTGGGTACACTTTAACGTCATGCCGAGGACACGTACTGATGCAGTACAAACAAAAAGGCATTCCTTGGAAGTAGCCTCACACAAGGGAGCCTCTGGGTAGTTTAACGTCATGCCCAGGACACGTACTGATGCAGTACAAACAAAAAGGCATTCCTTGGAGGTAGCCTCACACAAGGGAGCCTCTGGGTACACTTTAACGTCATGCCCAGGACACGTACTGATGCAGTACAAACAAAAAGGCATTCCTTGGAGGTAGCCTCACACAAGGGAGCCTCTGGGTACACTTTAACGTCATGCCCAGGACACGTACTGATGCAGTACAAACAAAAAGGCATTCCTTGGAGGTAGCCTCACACAAGGAGAGCCTCGTGTACAGTTTAACGTCATGCCCAGGACACGTACTGATGCAGTACAAACAAAAGGCAATCCTTGGAGTAGCCTCACACACAGGAGCCTCTGGGTACACTTTAACGTCATGCCCAGGACACGTACTGATGCAGTACAAACAAAAAGGCATTCCTTGGAGGTAGCCTCACACAAGGGAGCCTCTGGGTACACTTTAACGTCATGCCCAGGACACGTACTGATGCAGTACAAACAAAAAGGCATTCCTTGGAGGTAGCCTCACACAAGGGAGCCTCGTGGTACACTTTAACGTCATGCCCAGGACACGTACTGATGCAGTACAAACAAAAAGGCATTCCTTGGAGGTAGCCTCACACAAGGGAGCCTCTGGGTAGTTTAACGTCATGCCCAGGACACTTACTGATGCAGTACAAACAAAAAGGCATTCCTTGGAGGTAGCCTCACACAAGGGAGCCTCTGGGTACACTTTAACGTCATGCCCAGGACACGTACTGATGCAGTACAAACAAAAAGGCATTCCTTGGAGGTAGCCTCACACAAGGGCGTATCTGGTACACTTTAACGTCATGCCCAGGACACGTACTGATGCAGTACAAACAAAAAGGCATTCCTTGGAGGTAGCCTCACACAAGGGAGCCTCTGGGTAGTTTAACGTCATGCCCAGGACACTTACTGATGCAGTACAAACAAAAAGGCATTCCTTGGAGGTAGCCTCACACAAGGGAGCCTCTGGGTACACTTTAACGTCATGCCCAGGACACGTACTGATGCAGTACAAACAAAAAGGCATTCCTTGGAGGTAGCCTCACACATAACGTCATGCCCAGGACACTACTGATGCAGTACAAACAAAAAGGCATTCCTTGGAGGTAGCCTCACACAAGGGAGCCTCTGGGTACTTTAACGTCATGCCCAGGACACTTACTGATGCAGTACAAACAAAAAGGCATTCCTTGGAGGTAGCCTCACACAAGGGAGCCTCTGGGTACACTTTAACGTCATGCCCAGGACACGTACTGATGCAGTACAAACAAAAAGGCATTCCTTGGAGGTAGCCTCACACAAGGGAGCCTCTGGTACTTTAACGTCATGCCCAGGCCATCTACTGATGCAGTACAAACAAAAAGGCATTCCTTGGAGGTAGCCTCACACAAGGGAGCCTCTGGGTACACTTTAACGTCATGCCCAGGACACGTACTGATGCAGTACAAACAAAAAGGCATTCCTTGGAGGTAGACCCACACACAGGAGACCCTAGGTACACTTTAACGTCATGCCCAGGACACTTACTGATGCAGTACAAACAAAAAGGCATTCCTTGGAGGTATTGGAGGTAGCCTCACACAAGGGAGCCTCTGGGTACACTTTAACGTCATGCCCAGGACACGTACTGATGCAGTACAAACAAAAAGGCATTCCTTGGAGGTAGCCTCACACAAGGGAGCCTCTGGGTACACTTTAACGTCATGCCCAGGACACGTACTGATGCAGTACAAACAAAAAGGCATTCCTTGGAGGTAGCCTCACACAAGGGAGCCTCTGGGTAGTTTAACGTCATGCCCAGGACACTTACTGATGCAGTACAAACAAAAAGGCATTCCTTGGAGGTAGCCTCACACAAGGGAGCCTCTGGGTAGTTTAACGTCATGCCCAGGACACGTACTGATGCAGTACAAACAAAAAGGCATTCCTTGGAGGTAGCCTCACACAAGGCACGCTTTGGGGCGAGTCTCAAGCAAGGCATACCTTGGAGGCACTGATGCAGTACAAACAAAAAGGCATTCCTTGGAGGTAGCCTCACACAAGGGAGCCTCTGGGTACACTTTAACGTCATGCCCAGGACACGTACTGATGCAGTACAAACAAAAAGCATTCCTTGGAGGTAGCCTCACACAAGGGAGCCTCTGGGTACACTTTAACGTCATGCCCAGGACACTTACTGATGCAGTACAAACAAAAAGGCATTCCTTGGAGGTAGCCTCACACAAGGGAGCCTCTGGGTACACTTTAACGTCATGCCCAGGACACGTACTGATACAGTACAAACAAAAAGGCATTCCTTGGAGGTAGCCTCACACAAGGGAGCCTCTGGGTACACTTTAACGTCATGCCCAGGACACGTACTGATGCAGTACAAACAAAAAGGCATTCCTTGGAGGTAGCCTCACACAAGGGAGCCTCTGGGTACACTTTAACGTCATGCCCAGGACACGTACTGATGCAGTACAAACAAAAAGGCATTCCTTGGAGGTAGCCTCACACAAGGGAGCCTCTGGGTACACTTTAACGTCATGCCCAGGACACTTACTGATGCAGTACAAACAAAAAGGCATTCCTTGGAGGTAGCCTCACACAAGGGAGCCTCTGGGTACACTTTAACGTCATGCCCAGGACACTTACTGATGCAGTACAAACAAAAAGGCATTCCTTGGAGGTAGCCTCACACAAGGGAGCCTCTGGGTAGTTTAACGTCATGCCCAGGACACTTACTGATGCAGTACAAACAAAAAGGCATTCCTTGGAGGTAGCCTCACACAAGGGAGCCTCTGGGTACACTTTAACGTCATGCCCAGGACACTTACTGATGCAGTACAAACAAAAAGGCATTCCTTGGAGGTAGCCTCACACAAGGGAGCCTCTGGGTACACTTTAACGTCATGCCCAGGACACTTACTGATACAGTACAAACAAAAAGGCATTCCTTGGAGGTAGCCTCACACAAGGGAGCCTCTGGGTACAGTTTAACGTCATGCCCAGGACACATACTGATGCAGTACAAACAAAAAGGCATTCCTTGGAGGTAGCCTCACACAAGGGAGCCTCTGGGTACACTTTAACGTCATGCCCAGGACACGTACTGATGCAGTACAAACAAAAAGGCATTCCTTGGAGGTAGCCTCACACAAGGGAGCCTCTAGGTACACTTTAACGTCATGCCCAGGACACTTACTGATGCAGTACAAACAAAAAGGCATTCCTTGGAGGTAGCCTCACACAAGGGAGCCTCTGGGTACACTTTAACGTCATGCCCAGGACACGTACTGATACAGTACAAACAAAAAGGCATTCCTTGGAGGTAGCCTCACACAAGGGAGCCTCTGGGTAGTTTAACGTCATGCCCAGGACACTTACTGATACAGTACAAACAAAAAGGCATTCCTTGGAGGTAGCCTCACACAAGGGAGCCTCTGGGTACAGTTTAACGTCATGCCCAGGACACGTACTGATGCAGTACAAACAAAAAGGCATTCCTTGGAGGTAGCCTCACACAAGGGAGCCTCTGGGTACAGTTTAACGTCATGCCCAGGACACGTACTGATGCAGTACAAACAAAAAGGCATTCCTTGGAGGTAGCCTCACACAAGGGAGCCTCTGGGTACACTTTAACGTCATGCCCAGGACACGTACTGATGCAGTACAAACAAAAAGGCATTCCTTGGAGGTAGCCTCACACAAGGGAGCCTCTGGGTACACTTTAACGTCATGCCCAGGACACGTACTGATACAGTACAAACAAAAAGGCATTCCTTGGAGGTAGCCTCACACAAGAGAACCTCTGGGTACACTTTAACGTCATGCCCAGGACACTTACTGATGCAGTACAAACAAAAAGGCATTCCTTGGAGGTAGCCTCACACAAGGGAGCCTCTGGGTAGTTTAACGTCATGCCCAGGACACTTACTGATGCAGTACAAACAAAAAGGCATTCCTTGGAGGTAGCCTCATACGAGGCATTCCTTGGAGGTAGCCTCATGCAAGGCATTCCTTGGAGGTACTGATGCAGTACAAACAAAAAGGCATTCCTTGGAGGTAGCCTCACACAAGGGAGCCTCTGGGTACACTTTAACGTCATGCCCAGGACACGTACTGATGCAGTACAAACAAAAAGGCATTCCTTGGAGGTAGCCTCACACAAGGGAGCCTCTGGGTACACTTTAACGTCATGCCCAGGACACTTACTGATGCAGTACAAACAAAAAGGCATTCCTTGGAGGTAGTCTCCCACAAAGGAGCCTCTGGGTACACTTTAACGTCATGCCCAGGACACGTACTGATGCAGTACAAACAAAAAGGCATTCCTTGGAGGTAGCCTCACACAAGGGAGCCTCTGGGTAGTTTAACGTCATGCCCAGGACACGTACTGATGCAGTACAAACAAAAAGGCATTCCTTGGAGGTAGCCTCACACAAGGGAGCCTCTGGGTACACTTTAACGTCATGCCCAGGACACGTACTGATGCAGTACAAACAAAAAGGCATTCCTTGGAGGTAGCCTCACACAAGGGAGCCTCTGGGTAGTTTAACGTCATGCCCAGGACACGTACTGATGCAGTACAAACAAAAAGGCATTCCTTGGAGGTAGCCTCACACAAGGGAGCCTCTGGGTACACTTTAACGTCATGCCCAGGACACGTACTGATGCAGTACAAACAAAAGGCATTCCTTGGAGGTAGCCTCACACAAGGGAGCCTCTGGGTACACTTTAACGTCATGCCCAGGACACGTACTGATGCAGTACAAACAAAAAGGCATTCCTTGGAGGTAGCCTCACACAAGGGAGCCTCTGGGTAGTTTAACGTCATGCCCAGGACACGTACTGATACAGTACAAACAAAAAGGCATTCCTTGGA
Source organism: Penaeus japonicus (assembly GCF_977035675.1). Lineage (NCBI taxonomy): Eukaryota > Metazoa > Arthropoda > Malacostraca > Decapoda > Penaeidae > Penaeus > Penaeus japonicus. Next base: position 9,936,658 of record NW_028234417.1, on the reverse strand, counting down.
GGTAGCCTCACACAAGAGAACCTCTGGGTAGTTTAACGTCATGCCCAGGACACTTACTGATGCAGTACAAACAAAAAGGCATTCCTTGGAGGTAGCCTCACACAAGGGAGCCTCTGGGTAGTTTAACGTCATGCCCAGGACACTTACTGATGCAGTACAAACAAAAAGGCATTCCTTGGAGGTAGCCTCATACGAGGCATTCCTTGGAGGTAGCCTCATGCAAGGCATTCCTTGGAGGTACTGATGCAGTACAAACAAAAAGGCATTCCTTGGAGGTAGCCTCACACAAGGGAGCCTCTGGGTACACTTTAACGTCATGCCCAGGACACTTACTGATACAGTACAAACAAAAAGGCATTCCTTGGAGGTAGCCTCACACAAGGGAGCCTCTGGGTAGTTTAACGTCATGCCCAGGACACTTACTGATGCAGTACAAACAAAAAGGCATTCCTTGGAGGTAGCCTCACACAAGGGAGCCTCTGGGTACAGTTTAACGTCATGCCCAGGACACGTACTGATACAGTACAAACAAAAAGGCATTCCTTGGAGGTAGCCTCACACAAGGGAGCCTCTGGGTACAGTTTAACGTCATGCCCAGGACACGTACTGATGCAGTACAAACAAAAAGGCATTCCTTGGAGGTAGCCTCACACAAGGGAGCCTCTGGGTACAGTTTAACGTCATGCCCAGGACACGTACTGATGCAGTACAAACAAAAAGGCATTCCTTGGAGGTAGTCTCCCACAAAGGAGCCTCTGGGTACACTTTAACGTCATGCCCAGGACACGTACTGATGCAGTACAAACAAAAAGGCATTCCTTGGAGGTAGCCTCACACAAGGGAGCCTCTGGGTACACTTTAACGTCATGCCCAGGACACGTACTGATACAGTACAAACAAAAAGGCATTCCTTGGAGGTAGCCTCACACAAGAGAACCTCTGGGTAGTTTAACGTCATGCCCAGGACACGTACTGATACAGTACAAACAAAAAGGCATTCCTTGGAGGTAGCCTCACACAAGGGAGCCTCTGGGTAGTTTAACGTCATGCCCAGGACACTTACTGATGCAGTACAAACAAAAAGGCATTCCTTGGAGGTAGTTTCATACGAGGCATTCCTTGGAGGTAGCCTCATGCAAGGCATTCCTTGGAGGTACTGATGCAGTACAAACAAAAAGGCATTCCTGGTAGCCTCACACAAGGAAGCCTCTGGGTACACTTTAACGTCATGCCCAGGACACGTACTGATACAGTACAAACAAAAAGGCATTCCTTGGAGGTAGCCTCACACAAGAGAACCTCTGGGTAGTTTAACGTCATGCCCAGGACACTTACTGATGCAGTACAAACAAAAAGGCATTCCTTGGAGGTAGCCTCACACAAGGGAGCCTCTGGGTAGTTTAACGTCATGCCCAGGACACTTACTGATGCAGTACAAACAAAAAGGCATTCCTTGAAGGTAGCCTCACACAAGGGAGCCTCTGGGTAGTTTAACGTCAGACAAGGCATTCCTTGGAGGTAGCCTCACACAAGGCATTCCTTGGAGGTAGCCTCACACAAGGCATTCCTTGGAAGTAGCCTCACACAAGGCATTCCTTGGAAGTAGCCTCACACAAGGCATTCCTTGGAAGTAGCCTCACACAAGGCATTCCTTGGAAGTAGCCTCACACAAGGCATTCCTTGGAAGTAGCCTCACACAAGGCATTCCTTGGAAGTAGCCTCACACATGGCATTCCTTGGAAGTAGCCTCACACATGGCATACCTTGGAAGTAGCCTCATACAAGGCATTCCTTGGAGGTAGCCTCACACAAGAAAACCTCTGAGTACACTTTAACGTCATGCCCAAGGCACTTATTGATGCACTACAAACGGAAAAGCAATCCTTGAGTGAGGGTACCTCCTTGGAGATAGCCCCAGAGTGCAGTTTAACGTCATGCTCTGGACAAGTGCCTGTGCAATCTGCAATTGCTTCGTGTCTTCTACGATTTTAAATCCTTGGTGGGTTAATTCTGGGCAAAGAGGTTATATGTCTTTAAGTATATTTGAATTATTTGTGTATGTGTGATTGTTGGTATGCCAATATAGATAGATAGATAGATAGATAGTGATCGTGTGAGA
>NW_028234417.1:9924539-9927039 GCF_977035675.1 Penaeus japonicus | reverse complement strand
GTGTGTGTGTGTGTGTGTGTGTGTGTGGTGTTGTGGTGTGTGTGTGTGTGTGTGTGTGTGTGTGTGTGTGTGTGTGTGTGTGTGTGTGTGTGTGTGTGTGTGTGTGTGCGTACGTGTGTGTGTGTGTGTGTGTGTGTGTGTGTGTGTGTGTGTGTGTGTGTGTGAGTATGAGTGTGTGTGTGTGTGTGTGTGTGTGTGTGTGTGTGTGTGTGTGTGTGTGTGTGTGCGCGTGTGTGTGTGTGTGTGTGTGTGTGTGTGTGTGTGTGTGTGTGTGTGTGTGTGTGTGTGTGTGTGTGTGTGTGTGTGCACGTGCGTGTTTTGTGTTTGTGTTGGCCATGTTTGTTATTACGTCACGAAAAAAATGTTCAAAATAGAAATAACAATTATGTTATCAATGATAACACTGACAATAGAACTATTAATGATTATGATATCGACCCCCCCAAAAAAAAAAAAAAAAAAAAAAACAGCTCTCTGTATGGGACGCGAACTTGGAGCTATTGCTCGATTGCATGTCAGTTGCATAAGTGTAGGTTTTAATGACCACATATTCACTTATATACATGCATACTCATGCATTATAGCGATATCAGTAATATTTAAATGATGATGATAATGATGATAATAAAGATGACGAATATGATAATAATGATAATGACAATGATGATAATAAAGATGACGAATATGATAATAATGATAATGACAATGATGATAATGAGGAGAATGAAGAGATTTATGTGAGTGATGATAAAGTTGTTGATGATGATAAGGACAAAAATTATAGTATTGATAGAGCAATAGTGGTAATTATGATGAAGAGACAGTACAAAAATAAAGAAATCATAAAAAAGAAAATAAAAAACAAACAAACAAACAAACAAACAAACAAGTTCAAAGGTAATAACAAAAGAGGATAATGTTGATGATAATGATAACAATGATAATGATGATGATAATAAAAATGATTATAATGATCATAATGTTGATAATAATACAATTGTTAATAATAGTTTGAAAAGAAAGAAAGAAAAAAACAAAAAGCCAGCGGTATAAGTAAAAGTAGAAGTAATGATGATAATAAAAAAAAACAAGAAACAATCATAAGAGGAATGGCGATGATGATGACGATAATGATGACGATAATGATGACGTCAGAGTGCATGGCTGTGGGCGTGTGTTCGAGGCTCCATGACACTGGTTCTCAATGATGATGTTGATAATGATAATCATAATAATCATGATAGAAATGATAACAATAAAATTTGTGATAATATTGATCATGATGATAATGATGATAATAAAAATGAGAATAATAATGACAATTATAACAATAGTAATAATAAAGATAATGATGATTATGCTGATAACGACAATGATGATGATAGTAATGAAAACAAAGACAACAATATCAATGATGATAAAAACAACGATAGTAACGATTATAAAAAAAGGAAATATCAATGATAATATTATGTATAATAACAATAGGAATGATAAAGATGATGATGATGATGAAAATGACGATGATACTGATGATGATGATAGTGAAGACGATGATGGTGATGGTGATAATGATGATGATGGTGATGATGATGATGATAATGATGATGATACTGAAAACGATGATGGTGATGATGATGGTGATGATAATGATAATGATGATACTGATGATGATGATAATGACGATGATGATACTAATAATAATGACAGTGATGACGATGATGATGATAAGTATGACCATGATGATGATGATAATGAAAATGATAATAATGATAGTGAAAATTGTAATGACAATAATAACAACAACGATGACAATCGTTTTATTGTGATGATGATAATGATGATTACAATTATAATAGTGAAAAATCATAATGAATATGATGTCAATGTCGATGAAGATGATGAAGATGATGATTGGAATAAGAGAGATTATGATAACGATAATAATGATGATAATAATGATAATAATGATAAGAGTAAGGGTGATGAAAACGACAATAGTAATAATGATGATGATTAACATATAGAAATAGCAAAATACTACCAATAATAACATTGACAATGGTTATATGAATGATTATTACATCGACACCCCCCCCAAAAAAAAAAGATAATAAAAAAAATAACGGTTTTTGTATGGGACGCGAACTTAGGACGTTTGAGTAGAAGACTTGCACGAAACTGACTGAGCTATTACTCTGTTGAATGTCAATTGCATAAGTGTAGGCTTTAGAGATCACATATTCACTTATATACCTGCATAAACATACGTTATATTGATATCAATGATATTTGAATGATTATGATAATGATGATGATAATGATGACGAATATAATAATAATGATAATGATAATGATGATAATGAGGAGGAGGAGGATAATAATGATGATGATGATAGTAATGATGATGATAACGATGATAAGAACAATAGTGGTGATTATGATGAAGAGAGAGTAAGAAAAAAATGTGATAACAAAAGACGATAATGCTGATAATAAT
>NW_028234417.1:9909539-9917039 GCF_977035675.1 Penaeus japonicus | reverse complement strand
GTGAGATGACTTTTAAAAATTGGGCTGAAACTCTGTTAATACATGCAGCTACAAAGAAGGTAGAATCAGAAGTAGAAATGGATAAGAAAACGAAATAATTTAAATGAGGATTGGAAAATTCTGTCCAGTACTTCTTATTGATAACTGATGTGACACACACCCTTAGCTATACTGGTTTTGTAATTATATCAAATACTCCTTGGTAATGACAGTGATACATAGGTCATCATAGGTCATTGACCCATATGGTGTATTGATTTTATTTGCAGGTCTGAGCTTACATAACTTGCAAATTCTTTTCTCATAGGAAATGTGAGATTAGATATTTCGTTATATAATAATTGATTAAGTATGAGTCGGCATTAAGAAAATGTAGATCTATTTTGAATAATTTGATTGAGAGGGAACTTCTTTCTCTGAATTTAGGGCTTGATAGTAAGGAAAAATTCCAATCTTCTTGCAGACTAAGCAATGTAGTGAGCTCACTTCCCCTCCTAAGAAAATTATCACCAGAATTTTCTGTACATTACATGCCCTGAAGTGTAATCATACATGTACCAATAACCTTATTAGTATGGTTTAACCGATTCCATCATTTTACATCCTGAAACGACTCAAGAGACAAATGTCAGTAACCTTTTTTATTTACAATCAAAGCAATCAAATATTTACTGGTCTGATCAAAAGTTGTTATGACCTCCCAAGATAGACCTCAAGGGCACATTGATTTGATATTGGAATTATTATGAGTAGCCAAGTTCAAGTCCTGAGCTTAAGATATTTTCACCAATATTTCTTTAATATTTTGACTATAAAAAAAGTATATATATATATATATATGTATATATATATATATGTATATATATATGTATATATATATGTATGTGTAGAGGTATATATATATATATATATATATATATATATATATATATATATATACATATATATGTATATATATATATGTATATATATATATATATATATATATATATATATATATATATATATATATATATATATATATATATATATACATATATATATATATATATGTATACATATATATATATTCTTGCAGACAGAACTTTCTGAACAGAAAGAGATATGAACTATGTTTTATCAGACACCTACCATAGATGAGACTATTACTCATCATTATATTGGCTCATACTCATATATTTAAATCCTAACTTGATAGAGCTGCATAGTGTCTTATCCTCTGCATCTTTGCTGTTCAGGCAAAGATTCTGGAAGGATAGAACTTAAACTACTTCCTATATTGATCGTAAATCATCCAGGGATGTCTACTACAAGTCGTGTCTTGCCAGAATGTACATGTGGAGGCTTACTGGACCTTGCCAGAGCTGAAGACATGGAGACCACTTGAAGACACCTGGGTGTCTTTTAAATTGCTCCTAGATATGAAAATTGTTTGGAAATGAAAAAATTCTTCATCAGGGAAGACAAAAACTAGTTACTCCCTCACCATCCCATTTGTCTTGGCAGCAAAGTAGATCTTATTGTTAAACCCAGGCGCAAAGTAAGAAAGTGCTAAATAGATGCACTATACATTCTCATTTATATTGCAATTGCTATGCAAGGCTTAATATGGATGTAGAATATAGGTTTTGAGTATTATTATTTTGGTAGGTAAACAAAATCACTTGTAGCCAAATGGAAAGTATGAAGCTAATATTGATATGTAAGATATGAAACTACAACATTAGGAAAAAAGTAGGTATACCAGAAATATTTTCAAACTTGAACTTGTATAGAAGATTTAACCAATTTATGACTCTCTTTCAGATAATCCAGCAGCCATGACAGACGAGATTCAGATCATCACTGCACCGCTGGTCAGCCTACGAGTTACGAGTAATGTAAACAGCTTTACAGCTGAGAAAAGATATGACCGAAGTCTAACCATAGGAGACCTAAAGGTAAGAATGGACAACTGAACAATTAAGAGACTATGAATTCAGCTTTTACTACAGTAATCAAATCTTTTAGAAACAATTTTATAATGTAGATCATATTCTATAATAGATTAACCTTTTATGCATTAGACAGCACCTTTGTATAGCTAATATATTGATTTTATCATAAAAAAGTTTCGCCAGAATTTTACACACAGTCTTAAGACAAAGATAACTTAAGCATCCAATTCCCCAGGGTCGCCTTGAACTCATCACAGGAGGATCAGCAGGAACAATGAGCCTAGAAGTATATGACACGGAAGATAAGCTTGTTTGCTCCCTCAGCGACAACGAGGCTCTTTTGGGTTCGTTCAATATCGAAGACAATTACAGGATTCATGTGAGTATGGCCTACTAGCAATTCCCGTTTACCCTGTAATTCTCAGATATTCTGTAAATCTCGTTAATCTTTGAACTAGTTAAGAAAGTGTTTTGGATATTCTGCTATTCACCAGTCTTAGTTGAGAAAGGTTTTGTTGTTCATAGTATCGTGTATTTTGATTACCGTGACATCTCCTTAAAGGTAACAGACAGCACAAAGAAAGTCGGAGAGTTTGAAGACCTGTCAAAAGTGGAAAAGTTTGAGCTGTCGGAAGAAGAGTATGCTAAGCGTAATGGTTAGTTCTTTCTTGTGTTTATTTATTTTGATGAAATGGGTGAAATGGCCCGTCTGCACGTGTGTGTGTATTTTGGAAATAGTTCTTCATACTTATGATTTTTTTTTCAAATTTTATTATGTTAAGTATTGTTGCAGTTTTTAATAAATAATATCATCATCATCATCATCATCATAATCATCATCATAGTGATAATTTGTTTTATTATTACCACCACCACCACCATCTTTTGGTGTGATGACACTATATAAATTGATTAAGAGTTATTGCCTCCAGCTTAGAAGAGAGATTGAGTCTCCATCCATGTATTTTGTTTATTATTTATATAAAAACATATATACATAAGTGATCTAAGTCCATGTTTTATGTATCACAGCATATTAGTATGAATCATTGCCATGCAAAAAATAAATGAAAGTTTTATGTATAGTGAATAAACTACTTACTCGTTGGTTAATGTCTGGATTACATATTTTCACACATGTCCACTACAGTTTTTATTATTATTATTATTTTTAATGCATAGATGGTTTCACAGGTGATTAGTCATCTAGGTGTCTATTGCAAGGCTAACTATAGACCACACCTGTTTACCTCATTCCTTGTATTTTGGGTCGTTACATTTCATCATCATGGTTCCTCTCGTATTTCTACTCAGTTCTGTATATTTACAGTGTTTGGTTGATTTCTCACTTTACTAATGAAGGAAGACACAAAAAACATTCGCACAATTTCCCGTCTTCTCTTAGTACATAGGAAGAAACAAGAAATAGTCATGCAGTTTATGGGCTTTAGGAAGAATGGAGATGGAATATCATGCAAAAAAGAGTTAGGAGTGATTACTGTACTTTAGTTTCAATATCAAAGTATTATCAACATCAATAAAGTGATTATTAAAATTATCCACAGATAGTGTGAAAGCTTTCCTGCAGAAGAACAAGTTAGGGAAATACAACGAAGAGGAGCTGGCCAGAATGCAGGAGGAGAAAGAAGCTGCGGAAAAGGCCGAGCAGGACAAGGCCAGCACCTTTAACGTGGGTGACCGATGCGAGGTGAGTGGATTGACTAACACAAACCATGACATGAGGTGAGGAAGTTAAAGTTGACAGGAAAGACTTTGAATAGACATTGATTGCATTAGATGTAACATTCTTTTTGCACTACAGGGAGTCATTATGAAAATGACCCAGGAGCTTGAACATTGTTTTGGGAAATTCTTGCAAATATCATCTTGAAAGTGGTGTTTATTTCTTTTTGGAAATGATAACCTTTTACATTGGTCTCTTTTGATTTATATAATTGAAGATGTTAAATATAATGAAATGAAGTAATAAACAAAAGATCATGTATCATTATTTCAAGTGTAATTCTATCCATTATTAATATGATGTGATTAACCTCCCAAACTGCTTACAGGTCAAAGTGCAGGGTGAACCAACTCGCAGAGGTGAAGTGATGTTCGTGGGAGAAGTGCACTTCAAGCCAGGTGTCTGGGTTGGAATCAAGTATGACGAGCCCTTGGGAAAGAATGATGGAAGGTAGGCACCAGAAGCAGAGAAGTTCTGAATGGCTTATAAAAGAGAGGTTTTGTCTGTAGTAAGATTATATTTGGTAGGAATTTTGTTACTCATCCTTTGTGGTATCAGAATGTCATCCTGAATGCAAAGTTTCTAAAAAAGATTATATGTATGTTTTATATTCCTTTTTTTTTGTGCTATTTTCCAGTGGATTTTTAAGCAAATTCTGTAATCCTCATTCACTTTTACTTTATTAAATATAAATATTTAAAGACACAAGGACCATTGCACTGACTATAAAAAAAAAGAACTATCCTTGTGTATATTTGTGATACCAAGTGTCTGCTACTAACATTTTGGCCCTCTCTGTTTCCAGCATTGGTGGCAAACGGTACTTTGAAGCAGCGCCTAAATATGGCGGCTTCACTCGCCCAACTAATGTAGAAGTGGGAGATTTCCCTGAGGTTAGCTATGAGGACGACGAAATGTAGAGTGTTGGACTGTCGGATGGGAGGCAGCATGCGTTTTCACTTACAAGACTCACTTCAGATGCTTTATATATATATATATATTGTAATGTTCCCTTTGGGGTAGAAGCACTTGAAAGTTGGCATGTGGCTAAGACCAGTGTTGAAGGGAGGAATCAAATTATTGACATTTTAAAAATATTTCCATTGTTTTATTATTATTATTATATTTACAAAACTTATTGTCATTACAAATGATATGATTATTGATATGCGATTCCTACAACTACTATTACTACTACTGTTAACCTACTATAGCTGTTCCTGTAATTACTACAACCACTACCACTCCCATTACTATTGCTACTATTACTGCTATTGCACTTATTATTGCTATCATTTTTATAATTTTGTTGATTTTGATTATTCATTATTATTGACATATTTTGCCTACACTGTGTTAAAAAAATTAGAAAATTTGGTATGCATGAAAGCTGATACATGTAAAAGATTACAATTATTTAGACTGGATCTAAAAGGATCTAAAAAAGGAATAGAACAATCAAACAAACAAACAAACAAATAAAGAAAAATGATTATTAATTAGGGTGATTCTTGCGTAATCATTGAAGTTGTAACAAGGGTTGTGATGGTGGATGAGTTACTCAAAATTTATTAATGTATTTAAGGAGTGTACCTTCTGCTAACATTATCTTTGTTCCTATGTGAAATGACACAGTCGTTGCATCTTCGATAGTCATCCCAATAGTTGCAAGGCACTAGAAGAAATATCTCTTGCCCTAATGTTGCAAGTAGCAAAATGCCTCTTGCTTGAGTTGATATTATAAGTTTTATTGGCCTTGTGCAAAGTTCCCCAGAATAAATATTTTTCTTAAATTATGATATTTATGTGATTTATTGAAGATTCCAGTGGTTCCATATTTTGTTTACTTTACTTATTGATGTTATTACTAATTTTGAATTGGTTTATGATATTTGATGATGATGATGATGATGATGATGATGATGATGATGATGATGATGATGATGATGATGATGATGATGATGATGATGATGATACTACTGCTGAAACTACTACTACTACTATTTTATTAATGTGACTTTTTTGATGATTATGATATAAACATGATAACAGTAATATTAACCCAATCCTGACGGGCCCGACGATAAGTGGAAACCACCTATGCCGGGCCTATGCAATATTGCATTGGGAACGTCGTACATGTGTGACGCCCTGGCATCGGGCATTTAGCTTTGTGACACGTGTGACGCACTGTTGCCATAGGGTTAACATTATGGATTGTAATTGTTATCAATACATCATTTAAGTTCTTGATTATGTTGATATTAAAACTTTTATTTTTTTATTTTTTATTTTTTTATACTTCTCATTGCCTAAAATATTATCTATCATTACAAAGTGATTAGAAGAAGCATTGCATCTCATGATATGATGACGGTTAATACTCTTGACAAGATTGATCAAATCAAACGCTGGGAAATGCTGATTTATGTGACTTGTCTTATGAGCTGGAGAGGATATCTGTTTTCCCAGTTGCTGACATGCGTAACTCATGTTGCATGTTCACACTAGCACAAGCGCACACTCACTCACTCACTCACTCACTCACCCACTCTCTCTCTCTCTCTCTCTCTCTCTCTCTCTCTCTCTCTCTCTCTCTCTCTCTCTCTCTCTCTCTCTCTCTCTCTCTCTCTCCTCTCCTCTTCTCTTCTCTTCTCTCTCTCTCTCTCCTCTTCTCTTCTCTCTCTCTCTCTCCTCTTCTCTTCTCTTTCTCTCTCCTCTCCTCTCCTCTCTTTCCTCTTTCTTTCTCTTTCTCTTTCTCTTTCCTTTCCCATTGCTTTCTCTTTCTCTTTCTTTCTCTTTCCTTTCCCGTTGCTTTCTCTTTCTCTTTCTTTCTCTTTCCTTTCCCGTTGCTTTCTCTTTCTCTTTCTTTCTCTTTCCTTTCTCTCTTTCTCTTTCTCTTTCTCTTTCTCTTTCTCTCTCTCTCTCTCTCTCTCTCTCTCTCTCTCTCTCTCTCTCTCTCTCTCTCTCTCTCTCTCTCTCTCTCTCTCTCTCTCTCTCTCTCTCTCTCTCTCTCTCTCTCTCTCTCTCTCTCTCTCTCTCTCTCTCTCTTTCTCTCTCTCTCCCTCTCTCTCTCTCTCTGTAGAAATGAAAAGTAGAAATAAAAACAGGCAGAACAGGTGACACTGGAAGAGAAAGTAACCAAGTTATAAATTCTGTGATAGACATGCATTCCAGACTTTCCTTTCATTATCATGAGGTAATAGAACTGCACAAACTTAATTGCTCACATTATAGCTAATCCGCTCTTGGGTTGCGCTTGAGTCGATAGTACGTGTAAGGAGTTTACCTTGATATCCTATAAGGTGTAAGTGGCATTATTGTGACAAGCTTTTGTGACTTATCAGTTGCGGAAGAATCGCCTACTTCTTCCCAAATGAATTCCTATATGCATCTGTAAGCTAATTATGCTATGCTAATAATGCTTGATTATTTCTTCAAACACGAGAAGGATGCAATGATAATTTAAACTTGTCTCAGACATGTTTACGTTAGAAAGACACTGCCTTTGAACTAGTTGCACGATCGCTGTCTCGTAGCCAAGGACGAAGCGCCTGTTTTGTAAAGCTTTTTGAATTTGTTTAAAAGACTTTGATAACCATCTCTGTATTTATTTATTTATTTTCCATCCGGATAATATTGTCTTCACAAATGAAGGATCAGGGATTATCAATGTTATCATGTTTAGGTTTATAGTGTTATCTTGATTATTTTGACCAACTGATTGCTAATACTTGGATTGTTATATTCGACAGGATGATATTATATGACAATTTTATTTATGTTTTGTAATGTTAATGTGAATTCTTGTAATCTCAC
>NW_028234417.1:9839539-9847039 GCF_977035675.1 Penaeus japonicus | reverse complement strand
AATGACAGAGAGAGAGAGATAATGACAAGATAAAATGGTTATTACTGATTATAAAGTAATGGTAAGATTTTCCTTTTGACGAATCAAGTGACTGTGTGTGTGTGTGTGTGTGTGTGTGTGTGTGTGTGTGTGTGTGTGTGTGTGTGTGTGTGTGTGTGTGTGTGTGTGTGTGTGTGCGCGCGTGCGTGCGTACGTTTTGTGTTTGTGCGCTCATGCGAAACTTCCAGGTATCAGTAACCGGCTTGAAGATTATTGCCACCGTGTGTTGCAAGGATCTTATTACCACAAGCTCTTTGTGTGTACGAGTTGCATGCCTGCTCTGCCGGTTGTGAAGGCTCCTCTGAACCTCTGATCGCTATGCCGGGAAAGCACGAATGAACGAAGCAGCTCAAGGTTTCAAAGTTCGTTTCGTCAGACCAACTCGACATCAAACTTCATGTTTTTTCTTACTTTTTTCGTGGTGTAAGAACCTTTATGATCACAGCTGTTGACAGTCTAAGGACCCACCGAAGCCAGACCAAAGGAATGCATCGCAGGATAGTCCCTGGATGGGCTTTAACTATTTTCTCTTTCGTTTTTTTTTTTTTTTTTTTCTGAAACGAAACCGAACCAGAAACATCTTACTAAGACAGTGTTCTTCATTGCGTTTCGTTAAAAGCATTGATAAAAAAATCCACATCAAAGGAAAAGGAAAGTATATATCTTTAGATAAGCTAAGCAAAAAAAAAAAAAAAAAAAAAATCTTCCATACCTTATAAAGAAAGACGTAAAAAACAACATATTAACGTTCAATACTATCCAACAGGGGTGTGAGGGCCATATATACAAAACCTAACTGGATCGCGTTGCAAGAAAAGGCTACACACTGACTCAGAAGTTACAGCAAATCTAAAAGGCTATGCACTGAATTGGGTAAACATATGCATGTCCCGAGAGAGCTTGTTGATGCCGAAAAATGCCAAGGATCGAAATGGTATATGGTCTCTATAGTGAAGTCTGGCTGAAGGACCATGTGAATAACTCTTCGGTTGTGGTATGCTAAGCGCTGTAGAGGCATCACACTTCAGTATTATTATTGTTATCATTATTATTACTATTATTATTATCATTATGATTGTTATCATTAGTATTATCTTTATAATTGTTGTCGTTATCATTATCGGTATTATTATTGACAATATCGTTATTATTATTGTAATTGCTTTTATTACTGTCATCATTGTTATCAACATTATTATTTTGATCATCATCATCATCATTATTATTATTATTATTATTATTATTATCATTATTATTATTATTATTTTATCATTATCATTATCATAATTACTATTGTCATCATTATTACCATTAGTAGCATAATAATTATAATTATTATGATAACTATTCAGAATTTCCAGCTTTCGAAGATTGCTTATACTAAACAAGCTTATTCAGATTCTAAATAACCAGATTCCTTTTTCCAAGAATAAGAAGGAAACCGAAAGGATTGAATCCCTTATTAAAAAAAAAAAAAAAAAAAAAAAAACGGAAAAAAACGAATCCTTTTTGAATGAGTTGGCAACACTGCTTGCTTCCTGAATGGCACCGATCTTGTAATTCCCCAAAAGTGGACCTTTACTGCAAGCTTTCGGAACTCGAGTGTTTTGCAAGTTGCACAGTGAATGTCGTCTGGTTGACACTTTAGCTTCTTCGGATAAATTGGACGATATTATATTAGTCTTTAGAAATATTAGAAATATTAGTCTTTCGTTTTCATCATTCGACATCGTGTGGGTTTTTCATTTCATCAAAATTACGTTTATTTGATCATGTGTTTATGGAAGAGTATGATGGTGATGTATGGTGATGATGATGATGATGATGTATGGTGATGGCGATGGTGGTGGTGATGATGATGGTGGTGACAGTGATGGTGATGATGATGGTGGTGGTGATGGTGATGATGATGCTTATGATGATGGTGATAATTTCATATGTATTTCAATGCCTGTTTTTTCATTAGGGTTAAGAACTGAATTATGAAAAAAAGGAAAAAACAACAACAAAGAAAGGAAAACAGAATTCTGTACATATCTGTGGACACAAAATTAGCTTCAAAAAGATTTCAGTTATTCCTCGAACTCGCTCAAGTATGAGAACGCACTTGAATGAGGACTTTTCAGTATGCTGCTTTTGATAAATCTTCTCCGAACCTTTTCAATTACTTCAATTCGCTTGATTACTAGAAAACTCCTTCAGTTTTTTTTCCCTTCTTCTTCTTCTTCTTCTCATTTTCCGTGTCAACGCTTAGAAACAGCTTGAAGTAGAAATAACTAGAATTTTCGAATTTTCAGAAGCATAACTTTTTTTTTTCTCTCTCTTTCTTTTTATCCATTTTGCATCCTAGATTTCCGGGATTTTCCAGTTTACTTATTTTGAGAGTCCCGGTGGATTTCAAGTCCATTAGACAGCTTTAATATTAGATGTACAATATATGTTATATGTGGACGGGTTTAGCATCTACAATCAATGTAAGCCTCATAAAGATGAACTGGATGTTTATGACGAAGTTTGGAAGTTTGAGTTATAGTGTTGTGCAACTAAGGACACTTTGCAATAGGGGACACGAACCTGTCACTGTATCATTGGATCATAGCATAGATGCAATGTCATCGTGCTCGTCTCAATATCACTGCACTCTCTAGGTCTTGCTATGTTTATTCTTTTTTATGTCTTTGTTTTGATTCTCTTTACCATTTCCAAACACCTGCTTCGTTATTATTATTGAACTTGTGTTCTGTGAAGATTTTCTCCTCTATACGGATTCCCTCTCGAATAGATATTCCAAAGGTGTTGCTATGCAATAGGGTTTTCAAGGGATGCTTTGCTTTGATGGATTTTCATTGCAAGATTTTATTTATTTTCGTGTTTGTAGGATTTTGTTATTTTTGAAAGATTCATTACTCTTATTAATTCCAATTTCTGGATGTTAGGCCTACTCAATCTATACTGTACATCTAAGATTCTGGATACAGACATAAGGGACGCGTTGTTAAAGAAATATTACTTAATAAAGTAAAGACGGCAGTAGAGGGATTACAGTACATGTAATATTTTGAATTTTTCGACCCTAGTCAATTAAGTAAGACAAGCTATTAAACTTAAATGACGAACTTGATGCCGAAGCTCAAAATCTAATAGGAAAGCATCACGTGACCAGATTAATCTTAAACTACCAAGAGTTTGGGATTTCAAATTTGATTTACTTTCAGCATTTGCAGTAAGATTAAGCGCACTGTGGACATCTTATCATTAGCATTATAATCTTCATTATCATTATTAGTATCATGATAATCGTTATTATTATCATTATTATCATTATTATTATCATTGTTATTATTATTATTATTATTATTATTATTATCATCATCATCATTATTATCATTATCATCATTATACTGTCACAATAATCTTTACAACTAATACTGTTGTTGCCATCATCTTATTATCATCATGATCATATTATCATTATCATCATCATCATTATATCATCATTATCATTATCATCATTATATCATCATTATCATTATCATCATCATTATTATATTATCATTAGCATTATCATCATCATCATCATCATTATTATATTATCATTAGCATTATCATCATCATTATTATATTATCATTAGCATTATCATCTTCATCATCATCATCATCATTATCATCATCATTATTATCATCTTATCATTGATATCAGAAAATGGATAAGGGAGGTGGAGGGGGGGGTGTCCTTCATCTCTAAACAGCAATTATAACAGTAATGGTATTGACACATTTGCAATGATACTTATGGTAATATAGTGTTACAACTAGATCACGTTGATACTTTGTCACCGCAGTCACACTTATTTCACATACTGTTATAAGTACTATACGCATATATGTAGTAACACTATAGCTTTTGTTGCTTCTTGTAGTAGTAGTAATAATGATAATGGTGATGATGATGATGCAGTGATGACGAGAATAACAATGAATTTATCAACCATGATAATGATGATAGTAATAATGAAAATAATAGTTATAACAATGATAATGATGATGATAATGATGGTAACAGTGGCAATGATAATAATAATAATGATAGTACTTTTGATAACGATAATTATAAGAACGATGATAAAAATGATAGTAATTATGATAATAATAAAGCTAATGATACAAATAATAGTAATAATGATAATGATAATAAAAATGATAATAATGACAATGATAATAGTAACAATCATAACGATATAATTCCTAGTATTATCATTGCACTACGTTGTATCAATGTTGTAAACGCAATCTTAATAGAGTTCATATTCCTCGATATAATATCCCTTCCCAAGAGGATCTGCAGTGTATCAACGCCAGAAGCAAGTCCTTGAGGTTTATAGGAACGGCAAAAAAAAAAAAAAAAAAAAAATGGAACGTCAAATAAACTATTCCAAATGACACTGAAATAGAGATCTCTGTCTACAACTCGTGTAGCACTTTATTGCCCCATCAACTCAGCTGGGAACACTAATTCAACTTCGTGGCTGAGGGGGACGATGGGTGGGGGGGTGATGGGTGGTGGTGGTCGGAGGCGAAGGGGAGGTGGAGGGGAGGGGGAGGGGAAGGGGAGGTGGAGGGGAAGGGGTAGGAAAGGGCAGGGGGAATGGTAGGGGGGTGGAGGAGGGAAAGGGGAGAGGATGAGGAGGAGGGAAAGGGGAGGGGACGAGGAGGAGGGAGAGGGGGAATGGCAGGGCAGGTGGAGGAGGGGAAGGGGAAGGGACGAGGAGGAGGGAGAGGGGGAATGGCAGGGCAGGTGGAGGAGGGGAAGGGGAAGGGACGAGGAGGAGGGAGAGGGGTAAGGGGAGGGGAAGAGGGGAGGGGAGGAGGGAAAGGGGAGGCCGAGACGGGGAAGTGGAAAGGGGAAGGGGAGACAGAGGAAGAGAGGAGGGTAGCGAGGAAGAGATGAAGGTAAGGAGAGGAGGCAAGGTTAAGAGGAATAAAACAAGAGAGAGAGGAAAGACATCGCTCGTGAATAGTCAGGGATTAATAGCTCTGAGAGCATTCGTATATCCACACGCACACATTTCCTCTCGACTTATCCAATATCCCTCGATTCTCAACCTTTTCCTAAACCTTTCAAAACAGAGACTAATCCCAACCTCTTTATTTCAAAAGACAAGCAAGACACAGCAAAGACACAGAGAACGTGGTATTTCTCCTGCCAAGTTCAGGAGCGAGTGCCATTACCTGACTTCTCTCTTTCTCCCCCCCCCCCCACACGCAGGCACGGAGGCCACTTCGTGTGTGAGAGCGCCGTGCAGTACGTGAGGCCAGGCTGGGCGCAGAACATCCGCGGGGAATGGGTGGCTGTAATTAACACGGACAAATACCCGCAGTCAGTCCGCGTCGAGAGCTGCAAGTGAGTGAGGTGTTTCGTTATTTTATGGGTCGTGAGGTTGGTTCCTCTAGGGAGAGATAAAGAGATGGGAAGATGGATATATATGTAGATAGATAGATATAAATAGATAGAAAGATAGATAGATAGATAGAGAGAGAGAGTGAAAGAGAGAGTATTTATTTATGTATTTATATGTCTATATTAATATATATATATATATATATATATATATATATATATATATATATACATACATACATATTGATATATACAAATATTTGCATATGAACACAAACACACACACACACACACGCGCGCGCACATATTTATGTATCTACATATGTATATATATACATATATATATACATACATATATATATATATATATATATATATATACATATATACATACACATACATACATACATACATATATACACACACCTACAGGACTTCCGAATACTTCCCATTCACCTCCCCCCTCCCCCCCTTCCCCCCCCCCTCCCTCTCGCAGATACAAGGACAAGCGGTGCGAGTTCCTGCCCCCTTGCTACAAGTCGAAGTGCGTCCAACGGTACACTTACGCCAAACTCCTGAGCGTCGACCCGTACCGTCCCGAGTACAAACCGACGGTGGACGTCTTCGAAATTCCTTCTGCTTGTTCCTGCTTCGTCGAGGACTTTATCTACTACTGAAGGGTGTCCTGCAGCCTACTGAAGGATTTCGTTGACGCATTATGGTTATTCTTGCTTGTTGTTGGGTGTGTCCTGCTCATGGGAGGGTCGGTATAGATATGTATGTTGTTGCTGTTTGTTTACTATAGCGAAGAATAGGTCAGAAAGGGATGCTATTTTTTAAAAATTGGTTGAAGGGGTTTCTTTTCTTGACTTTTTTTTTTTTTTTACTTGTTGGCATTGCAGTTTTGAATAAAAATTTTGTGTTAAATGAAGAGTGTATTTTCCCCATCGCAAAACTGTTATGAATATCAGTTATCACAATAGCAGTGATTAAAATTATCATAACTATGGCAATGATTTTAATAATGATTGCAATGGTGATAATAATCATGATATTCGTTAATGTGAATTGACAAAAATTGTTATGATTATTATTGCCCTTTCGTTTTCGTGGTTCTCATTATGTATGATCCATTATAATACCGATGACTATTATAAACGATAATAACGGTTGCAATATCGATAAAAAGAATAATATCATAATCATCCCCGCTGATAATATTTTCAAAGGCTTTGGGTGTTTTCAATTGAAATGCAATATATGAAAAATTGGAGGAAATGCGGCGAGTATAGATAGATGATCGGGTAAAAGATCCAATGCATTTTATATCTTTTTCCCTGTTGCATTTTCTGGTTATTGCATCCCATCCCTTGCAACATTCCACTCTGGGAACGGCGAAGAATGCATTTGCAGAGATTTCGCGCATGCGCATTCTCGGGCCATGGAAATAGGGTGTACCGTGCGCGAATTTTTCACATTGCAGAGGAAAGCACGAAGCAAGGTTGTCAACAAACCGAAAGCACCTTTGCACTAATTGGCGTTATCGAGCATTTTATCCGTGCCTGACCGCTTATTGGCTAGCACCATAAAAGCTAGATCCTGATGTGGTTTTGTGGACATTTTAATTGGTTAGAAACACTGCAACATCCGACTCTTTCCTCGTTCGATCGGACGGGACTTGAATCTCCGGATTTCATTGGAAATAAATCTCGCAGGCTGTAAAATCCCCAGTGAATGGATTTTGATTCGATTTCCGAGAATTCTGCAAATCTGATCTCGCCGGACTAAGCTGCTGGCTGATATGCCTTTCTTTTCTAGATTTAATCTGTGAAGCAAATAGTAGAAAATAATTTGTAGATGGTGGGACAGATGGTGATATATGTATTTATATATGTATATATATCTATATCTATATAATATATATATATATATATATATATATATATATATATATAAACATTTGCACACACGCACACACACACACACACACATATATATATATATATATATATATATTATATATATATATATATATATATATATATATATATATGTGTGTGTGT
>NW_028234417.1:9824539-9827039 GCF_977035675.1 Penaeus japonicus | reverse complement strand
AATTCCTCTTCCTTATATTTATTTCTTGGGCTTTGCTTTAATTGTATTAATGAGTTTGTTGGTTCTCATGCACTAGGTAAAATAAGTACTGTAAACAGAGGTCATTGAACATGCGTATGTCTGAAACAGAGGTCATTGAACATGCGTATGTGTGAAACAGAGGTCAGTGAACACACGTATGTCTGAAAAAGAGGTCATTGAACACATTTCTGAAACAGAGGTCATTGAACACACACGTCTGAAACAGAGGTCATTGAACACACCTCTGAAACAGAGGTCATTGAACACACCTTTGAAACAGAGGTCATTGAACACACCTCTGAAACAGAGGTCATTGAACACACCTCTGAAACAGAGGTCATTGAACACACCTCTGAAACAGAGGTCATTGAACACACCTCTGAAACAGAGGTCATTGAACACACCTCTGAAACAGAGGTCATTGAACACACACGTCTGAAACAGAGGTCATTGAACACACCTCTGAAACAGAGGTCATTGAACACACCTCTGAAACAGAGGTCATTGAACACACCTTTGAAACAGAGGTCATTGAACACACCTCTGAAACAGAGGTCATTGAACACACCTCTGAAACAGAGGTCATTGAACACACACGTCTGAAACAGAGGTCATTGAACACACCTCTGAAACAGAGGTCATTGAACACACGGATGTCTGAAACAGAGGTCATTGAACACGCGTATGTGTGAAACAGAGGTCATTGAACACATTTCTGAAACAGAGGTCATTGAACACACTTCTGAAACAGAGGTCATTGAACACACGTATGTCTGAAACAGAGGTCATTGAACACATTTCTGAAACAGAGGTCATTGAACACACTTCTGAAACAGAGGTCATTGAACGCACGTATGTCTGAAACAGAGGTCATTGAACACACTTCTGAAACAGAGGTCATTGAACACATTTCTGAAACAGAGGTCATTGAACACATTTCTGAAACAGAGGTCATTGAACACACGTATGTCTGAAACAGAGATTACTGAACAATTGGTAAACTTATTCTTCCTTATGGTAGAATGTTCTCCGGTAGGTCCAACCATGTTTTTTTTTTCTTTTTATTCTTTTTCTTTTTTTTTTACCCTAGGATAAATCGATCCTTTTTACGGTAAATCGGTTTCCTCACAGGGCAAATCGGGTCTTCTTTTGCGGTTCATTGGTCCATCACTTTGATGAATCGGTCTATTCTGATGGTGGTCTGTGTTGTTTTTCTTGTCCTTTCCATGCTATTGCTTTAGTTAGAAAATCTTAATAATTCAAATATCATATCGAATTCACCGAATATATGACAGCTTGCAAGCTTGCATACAGTGAGGCACGCTTGCTAACTGACTGACTCCTTATGCTAATGTATTTTTGTTCATTGTTATTTGACATTACTCTCTGGAAGAAATATTTCCACGTGTAATATCATCTTACACCTCCCCCCCCCCTCCGGAAGCTTCAGAACCTTTGAACTTCAGTGAACTCCTTTCAACATGATTGAACACTCGCTTGCAAAAGGAGAACTTAAGTGAAGCCCTTAAGTGGTAGTGGATGCTGCTGGATTTTTCTAGATTAATACGAATACATTTGATATGATCTGATAAATATTGCTGATAAATTTCGATTTCACTTAAAAGAACAATAGATATAGAAATACCGGTTACGTAATTGATAATTTTGATTTTGCAGTTTTCTGAATGATATCCTTAATTCACTGTGTTTAATGTATCAAATACATCACGACTATTTCATCAAAGCTTTCCTAAACGTATATTGCAACATACAATTGCAAATCCCATCTTTTATCATAATTAATTCAACCTTTGCTGGACTTCATCATCAACAAATTTTATTGATAAGAAAAATAAAAGAAACAGTCCCAGACGATACAGCCATAAACGGTTAACAAATGAACAAAGCTGCAACCTTCTGTCTTAAATGCAGCGTAACTAGGATTTCAAAATGGTAATGACGTCATAAGCTTTCCTTTGACGCTTTCAGTTCCCATTCACTATGTATAAAATGCCATATCCTTTGAGGATTTTTTAAAAACTCGTATATATTATATAGGTAATGTATGCATTATTCATGTTTTTACATATACATTGGGGTAAAACTAACAACCAATGTATCTGCATAGGAAGGGCAATGGGAAAGTCAAAATGTTTCCGACGAAATAGAAATTATTTTAGGTTGTAACGCAAAATATGAATATTCGACGTGTTCTCTACATATAATTGCAGAAAATGGCGACCATGAATTATTTCTCTTGCAGGCACAACTCAAAGAATCAACATTTTTTTTTTAGGGAACATTTCGTAATAAAAAAAAGAGTTTAAATTAAGACCACAAAGCAAATCTTCAAGTAACGATACCATTAGCTAGTTCCTTTATAGTTTCCAGTCTGCAGATACATATATAAATCTTATCATATATATATACATACATATATAAATCTTATAATTATTATTAATAAATCGTTCTTAAATCC
>NW_028234417.1:9807039-9812039 GCF_977035675.1 Penaeus japonicus | reverse complement strand
GAGTCTGTGGCTGTGTCATGTTGGCATGACGGTAGTCGAGAGTAATTTGAATGTTGGATATCCGTTGTAGGTGGCGTCTGTGTGTGGGAGGGTTGGGGGGGGGGGGAGGGTAACATGCGCAAACTTTATTTCAGAGTAAAAAGAGTAGCTAAGCTTTCATTGTTATTTAAGTCTGCTTTTATGTTTTTTAATTAACAATGATTCCAAAACTCTTAAATCATTTGCATCCTTTGCTTTTCGAACTATTGTAAAATCATCAAATTTTATTCCATGTTTAGTTTTCTCTGAATGCTCTCGGATTAATGAGTACATAGGAGAGGATAACGGACGTAATGTAATGTCCGATACGAGACTCCTTTATGCTCACATAATCTCCTTTTTAGATTCCTTGTTGCTGAGCCTACATATCTAGCATTACAGCTAGTACAAGTGTAAGAGTAAATTATATTAGAACATAGATGTTTTGGGAAGGAGTCTTTCATCGGAAAAAAAAACACGAACGAATGGTTCTGGAATTGGTGAAGATCATTCTGAAATGGATCTGTGGGTAATGGTAGCTGAGTAGTTTATGTAGTTCTTTCCGTAAGACAAAGCTTGTGTATCCATACTATGGTAGTTTAAGATATCGGATGTCCCTAGGTACATTATAGTTCAATGGTTTTGGGCACAGCAATTTATTTAGAAATAACCTTATATGTTTTTGAATGACTGTTAAAGGGTACTTATTTTTCAAAAAGAATGTTTCTAAGAATTGGATTTCTCGGTTGAAGGAATGCCAATCTGAACAAATTTGGAAGCACATGTTCTGATTGCATTAACTTTTAACATCATGGGAAGAAAGGATAAATAATTTAGTCCAAGACCAGTGAACGTAGACTTTCTGTATACTGAGGTTTTGAATGTGCAATGATCATGATCAATTCTAATATCCAGAAAAGATAGATATTTGTTGACTTCAACTTCAGATGTGAAGTTTATGTTGTCATGTTTAGAGTTCACATAATCCAAGAACATGGGCACATGAGAAGGATCACTAAATAATAAGAAAATATCATCAACATATCTTTTGTACAAAATTGGTTTGAAGTGGGATGGGCAGTCTGCTAACCATTTACTCTGGTGGTAGCATAAGAAAGCATTGGCGAGCGTTGGGCCAAGCGGACTTCCCATGGCTACACCATCAGTTTGCGAGTAGAGTTGTTTGTCAAACATAAAAACTGATTCTTCAACAGATAATTTCAACAGTTTCTTAAGTTGGTCTTTCGTAAAGTTGTACACAAAGTCAGTGTTCACAAATAAACTATTTGTGCAGATGTCAATTGTTTCTTTCAATGGTATATTTGTGAATAACGACTGTTCATCAAAACTAGCCATATATATATATATATATATATATATATATATGTATATATATATATATATATATATATATATATATATATATATATATATATATATATATATATATATATATATATATATATATATATATATATATATATATATTCATATGCTTAAAGTGAAAAGGTTAATAAGTAGTTCAACCCGTTTCTGTTGGGGAACCAATCACTTTAAAGCGAATTCGGTCAATCAAATACCATTAAATAAATGGGCAATGTTGGGGTCGGAAAACACAAAAATGGGCAAAAAAAGATTATGAAACATTTCCAATTGAAATAGTAGCGTGTTATATATCCCATACAATGAAACACGAAATGTTGCAATTGCTATCAATATATGTAAATAAAACCTATAAACCACCTAACTATTCTCTCGTAATACATAATCTAAGCAGCTGCTATGCACGAGAAACCTGTTTTCACGATGCATTTGCAAGAGGCGTGAATTTGCTTTCGTGTGAATAAACACTGTGATGAATTCTGTGTCTTAAGGAACGTACTTGCGATACAAATCCCCAGCCTAATTTATCTCCTTTCAGCTTAATTGACTCTCTGGAAAGGCTCATTAACACTGGATCCGTGGAAGTGACGGGAGCTTCATCTTCCGGAGGCGCCCCCTGTGTATTTGGCTATTTACTTGTACATATAGACACACACACACACACACACACACACACACACACACACACACACACACACACACACACACACACACACATATATATATATATTTATATATACATATATCTATTTATAGATATATATGTATAAATATATGTATATGCATATATATACATATATATATCTATTATAGATATATATGTATAAATATATTATATGTATATTATATATATATATATATATATATATAAACATATTATATTAACTATATATATATATATATTATATATATATATATACACACACACAGTTTCTCTCTCTCTCTCTCTCTCTCTCTCTCTCTCTCTCTCTCTCTCTCTCTCTCTCTCTCTCTCTCTCTCTCTCTCTCTATATATATATATATATATATATATATATAATGATGATAATAATAAAAATGATAATTTCTGTGTCGGCGTGTATATTTATGTCCATGCATTCATATACACATATCCTTTACACGAACGATCTTGGATATGTGATTAACATAGATCCCTCAAACAGATATCCAAACAGAAAAAGCAACAACGAACGATGAGCTGGACATAAAGGAATAAAGAGGCAAACCCGCTGATTCCTTCACAAACGAATTCAGAGATTGAAGCTCACAGTCCATATCATTCAGAAACATTGGTTTGCTAATTGCTGGAATTCCAATTCATGTCACTCTCTTTTCCCTTTTTTATTAAGGATTATCAACGAGCGAAATTGATCAAGGTCTTCTTGGAAGTAGAGATGAAATTAATCCCGGATTGCGAAAATCAATCGAGAAAATTGAAAAGACGCTTCGCAGACACTAAGAAGATTTCGGTGGTTCGCCTCAGACGAGGAATCAGTTGCAAGAATTCGTTATTTGACTGCGACAGTGAGGCACAGATTAATTATTTGTATCTGGTGCCGGACAAAGGAGGAAGTAATAACACACTCTCACACACACACACACACACACATAAACACACACACACACACACACACACACACACACACACACACACACACACACACACACACACACACAAACACACACACACACACACACACCAAGAGACACACACGTGCATACATATACACATGTGTATTTAACAAATCCAAAAACACACTATCCATGTACGCATAAACTATTCCGATCAATGATAAGCCAATCGTATCTTGCGTTATCTTGCGTCTCTGACCCTCTTACGGAACGCCCATGGGAGTGTTGGGACGCCATATTGGATATAAGCATTGGTACACAACGGGAAAAAGTTCTATTCTTTATATTCCTATACAGCATCAGCCACACAACCCCGGCCCTCAACTTTCTCTCTCTCTCTCTCTCTCTCTCTCTCTCTCTCTCTCTCTCTCTCTCTCTCTCTCTCTCTCTCTCTCTCTCTCTCTCTCTCTCTCTCTCTCTCTCTCTCTCTCTCTCTCTCTCTCTCTCTCTCTCTCTCTCTCTCTCTCACACACACACACACGCACCTACTCAGATTTTTTCCAACAGTCGAATGAAACATTTGTTAAAGTCAAAGACAATTAGCCCGAAACGGGATTCAAAAACCGCTATCAGAGAGGCGTCACTCCCAGATGACAAGAGCGTTATGTGGTAATGTGTCAGCAAATCCACCGAATATTGGCGAGAGTGGGCGCCGGACAGGCCTCTGCTTGGCAGACCCCTCTCTCTCTCTCTCTCTCTCTCTCTCTCTCTCTCTCTCTCTCTCTCTCTCTCTCTCTCTCTCTCTCTCTCTCTCTCTCTCTCTCTCTCTCTCTCTCTCTCTCTCTCTCTCTCTCTCTCTCTCTCTTGCTCTTCTCTCTTCTCTCTCTCTCTCTCTCTCTCTCTCTCTCTCTCTCTCTCTTGCTCTCTCTCTCTCTCTCTCTCTCTCTCTCTCTCTCTCTCTCTCTCTCTCTCTCTCTCTCTCTCTCTCTCTCTCTCTCTCTCTCTCTCTCTCTCTCTCTCTCTCTCTCTCTCTCTCTCTCTCTCTCTTCCTCTCTCTCTCTCTCTCGAACGACTTCTGCGGCTGTTGCAGCTCCGATTACGATGCAAGCCGCGTCTGGCCGCTTTTTCTTCTTTGCCAACATTAATTGCGATTTTTATGTTTTCTTCGCTGGAATCACTGGGGTCACTCTTTTAATCTTGTCGTAATTATTGTTTTAAGAAAATCTAGATCTACATGTATCTAATTGCAACTTTATTAAACGGAGTGGAAACATGTAAACAAATGCAGTAAGTCGGCGTGTGTTGTTTGTTTTGTACTGATGGGTATGTCACTTACACTGTCATCTTTGTTCATCGATTTTCTATTTTATAGTTTTAACCATTTTTGTAATCCCTCTCTTCTCAACCTAGCCAAAAGAAAACAAGCAATTAGACTCATCAAAAATCAATCCAAAATTGTCTCCTGTGATGCGATTCAAACCCATTCTATTATGAGTTCTCGAGCGAAAAACTTAACTCTACGGATAAGAACGATGGATTCACTTACTCTGAATTGTTAATCCGGCTTCCACAATACGCATATGAAACATATATGATGGTATGACACCACAAGATACATGGAGAACAATAAACCTAAACTCTGCAATACAATTAAAAAATATATATATATCAAAAAGCCAAAATATTACAACCAATTAACATGAGTTCAGAGGAAATGCATGACACCATCTTCTTTTCTGATACATATCCCTGGTTTACCACAAAGAAACCTAAGTGATATAACCCAGCCTACAAGTTTACCTACACCTGATAAGATATCTCAGTGCCAGAACGCTTTGGCTTTGCAATAGCAAGGTCTCGGGTTTGCATCCAACCGATCCCTCTCAGTCGACTCAGCTGTGAGTGAATGCCGGAATCAGCTGGAATTGGAGTCGGAAATTCCTCTCTACCTCGGCTTACTACAGCTATGCCCCCCAGACTCCCGCTTGGATATGATAGCAGATGTTAACGGAGAATGTGAATAAAAG
>NW_028234417.1:9797039-9802039 GCF_977035675.1 Penaeus japonicus | reverse complement strand
ATATATAAATATATATATTATATATATATATATATTATATATATATATATATATATATATATATATATATATATATATATATATATATATATATATATATATATATATATATTATATATATACACACACACACACACACACACTAGTCTTCCACACTGCTATCCTCCACCAATCGTGTCTGTATCTCTTTCTAACTCTCTATTCTCTATTCTCTCTCTCTCTCTCTCTCTCTCTCTCTCTCTCTCTCTCTCTCTCTCTCTCTCTCTCTCTCTCTCTCTCTCTCTCTCTCTCTCTCTCTCTCTCTCTCTCTCTCTCTCTCTCTCTCCCTCTCTCTCTCTCTTCCCCCCTCTCTCTCACAAACTCTACAACCATCTTGTTTGTCGTTTAATAGCTCCTTTATATGCTATTATCATCATATCCATGTATCATTATATCTGTGCTTATGACTATTTTGCGGTCGTTAGTTATGTATTCATTTCCCGGCTTATCATTCATTATCTTACAGGTGATTATACTTACGAAATTCCTATCATATATCGCATATAAATGTACAATTACTCAAATTCTCGTTGATTCCTTTTCGCCACGTGCACCAACCGAACGTACAGTATCATTATTATCATCATACTCAACATCATCATCATCATCATTATTATGATCATCATTATTATTATCTGTAGTAGTAGTGATAGAAGCAGTAATAGCAAAGTTTTTTTTTTTTTTTTTTTTTTTGCAAAGTTACCTTAGCCTTCCATTCCTTTACGACTATACTATTTTTTGTCTTAATTGTTTAAATCTTCCAAAAGTGATTTAGTTTTAATATTGTCATTATTATTATGTAGCATCGTTGTTATCTGTCTTATCATATCGATTTTTCTTATATCTTATGATAAACTTAATCCACTGTAATTTTAATATTGTGATAATATTGTAATTCTGCAAAGTATTATCCCTGATTCACTTCCGTTTTGAAACATCATTACGTGTAGAATATTTTCCGCGACCTCCGGATAATTAGTTCTTAATTTAACCGGCGCATCGCATCGGCTTTATTTCTTTCTCTCTCTCTCTTTCTTTTTCTCTCTCTTTCTTTTTTTTCTTTCTTTCTCTCTTTCTTTCTTTCTTTCTTTCCCTGTCTCTATCCCTCTTTTCCCCTGTCTCTATCCCTCTCTTTTATCCCATCTCTTTCTCTTCCTCTCTCTCTTTCTCTCTTTCTTTCTCTGTCTCTGTCTCTGTCTCTCTCTCTCTCTCTCTCTCTCTCTCTCTCTCTCTCTCTCTCTCTCTCTCTCTCTCTCTCTCTCTCTCTCTCTCTCTCTCTCTCTCTCTCTCTCTCTCTCTCTCTTCCCCCTCCCCTCTCCTCCCCTCCCCTCCCCTCGCTCTCAACAAACCCGGCAGATCCTTCTAATACCCCCCCCCCCTATTCTGCCACCTAACATAATAATAACAATAACAAGAACACGCAAAAAGAAAAGGAAAGAAATACCAAAGAAAGAGAAAGAGAAAGAGAAAGAGGAAGAAAATAGAAAGAGAAAAAGAAAGAGAAAGAGAAAGAGAAAAGAGAAAGAAAGAGGAAAGAGAAAGAGAACAAGAAGAAAGAGAAAGAGTGAGAGAAATAGAAATAGAAAGAGAAAGAGAAAGAGAAAGAGAAAGAGAAAGAGAAAGAGAAAGAGAAAGAGAAAGAGAAAGAGAAAGAGAAAGAGAAAGAGGAAGAAAATAGAAAGAGAAAAAGAAAGAGAAAGAGAAAGAGAAAGAGGAAGAAAATAGAAAGAGAAAGAGAAAGAGAAAGAGAAAGAGAAAGAGGAAGAAAATAGAAAGAGAAAAAGAAAGAGAAAGAGAAAGAGAAAGAGGAAGAAAATAGAAAGAGAAAGAGAAAGAGAAAGAGAAAGAGAAAGAGAAAGAAAAAGAAAAGAAAGAAGAAAAGGGAAAGAGAAAGAAGAAGAAAGAAAGAAAGAAAAGAAAGAAGTAGAGAAAAGAAAGAGAAAGAGAAAAAGAAGAGGAAGAGAAGAAAAAGAAAGAGAAGAGAAAAGGAAAGAGAGGGAAAGAAGAAAAAAAGAAGAAAAAAGGAAAGAGAAAGAAAGAAAAAAAAAGAAAGAAAAAGGAAAGAAAGAAAAGAGAGAAGAAAAGAAAAGGAAAGAAAAGAAAAAAACGAAAGAAAAGAAAGAAAGAAAGAAAAGAGAAAGAAGAGAAAGAGAAAGAGAAAAAGAAAGAAAAGAGAAGAGAAAAGAAAGAGAAAGAGAAAGAAAGAGAAAAAAGAAAGAAAAAAAGAAAGAAAAAAGAAGAGAAAGAAAAAGAGAAAGAAAGAAGAAGAGAGAAAAAGGAAAGGAAAGAGAAAGAGAAAGAGGAAAGAAAGAGAAAAGAAAAGAAAAAGAAGAAGAAGAAAAAGAGAAAGAGGGAAGAGAAGAAAGAATAGAAAGAAAGAAGAAAGAGAAAAGAAAGAAGAAGAGAAGAAAGAAGAAAAGAAGAAAGAAGAGAAAGAAAAAGAAAAAGAAAAAAGAGAAAAGAAAGAGAAGAAAAGAAAAAGAAAAAAGAAAGAAAGAAGAGAAAGAGAAAAAGAAGAAAGAAAGAAAGAGAAAAGAAGAAAGAAAGAGAAAAGAAAGAAAGAAGAGAAGAGAAAGAAAGAAGAAGAAAGAGAGAAAGAGGAGGAGAAAGAAGAAGAAGAGAAAAAAAAAAGAAAGAAGAAAGAAAGAAAAAAAAGAAAAAGGGAAAGAAAAGAGAAAGAAAAGAGAAAGAGAGAAAAGAAAAAGAAAAAAAAGAAAAAAAAAGAAAGAAAGTGAAAGAGAAAGAGAGAAAGAAAGAAAGAGAAAGAAAGAGAAAGAGAAAAGAAGAGAAAGAGAAAGAGAAAGGAAGAGAAAGAGAAAGAAAGAGAAGGAAAAAGAGAAAAAAAAGAGAAAGAAAGAAAGAAAAGAGAAAAGAAAAAGAGGAAGAAAAGAGAGAGAAAAAAAGAAAGAAGGAAGAACAGAAAAGAAAGAGAAAAGAAAGGAAGAAAAGAAAGAAGAAAAAGAAAGAAAAAGAGAAAGAGAAAAAAAGAGGAAAGAAGAAAAGAAAAAGAGAAAAAGAGAGAAGAAAAAGAGAAAAGAAAAAAGAAAAGAGAAAAGAGGAAAGAGAAAAAGAAAAAGAAGAAAAAGAAAAGAAAAGAAAGAAAAAAGAGAAAGAGAAAGAAGAAAAGAAAAGAAAAGAGAAAAGAAGAAGAAGAGGAAAAGAAGAGAAAAAAAAGAAAAAAAAGGAAAAAAGAAAGAGAAGAAAAAAGAAAGAAAAAGAAAGAGAAAGAAAAAGAAAGAAAAGAGAAAAAGGAAAGAAAAAAAGAAAAAGGAGAAAAGAGAAGAAGAGAAAGAGAAGAGAGAAGGAAAGAAAGAGAAAGAAGAAGAGAAGAAAAAAAGAAAAGAAAAGAAAGAAGAAAAAAGAAAGAAAGAAGAAGGAGAGAAAGAGAAAAGAAAGAAGAGAGAGAAAGAAAAAAGAAAAAGAGAAAAGAAAGAAAAAAAGAGAAAAAAAAAGAGAAAGGAGAAAAAAAAAAAAAGAGAAAGAGAAAAGAGAGGAAAGAAAAAAGAGGAGAAAAGAAAAGAAAAAAAGAAAAAAAAGAGAAAGAAGAAAAAGAAAAAGAAAGAAAAAAAAAAGAAAAAAAAAAGAGAGAAGAAAAAAAAAAACAGAAAGAAGAAGAAAGAAAAGAGATAAAAGAAGAAGAAAGAAAAGAGATAGAAGAAGAAAGAAAAGAGATAAAAGAAGAAAGAAAAGAGATAAAAGAAGAAAAAAAAAAAAAAAAAAAAAGAAGAAGAAAAAAGAAAAAAAAAAGAAAAAAGAAAGAAGAAAAAAGAAAGATAGAAGAAGAAAGAAAAGAGATAAAAGAAGAAAGAAAAGAGATAAAAGAAGAAAGAAAAGAGATAGAAGAAGAAAGAAAAGAGATAGAAGAAGAAAGAAAAGAGATAAAAGAAGAAAGAAAAGAGATAAAAGAAGAAAGAAAAGAGATAGAAGAAGAAGAAAGAAAAGAGATAAAAGAAGAAAGAAAAAAAGAAGGAAAGAAAGAAAGAGGAAAAAAGAAAAAGGAAAGAAAAAAAGAAAAAGAGAAGAAGAAAGAGAAGAAAAGAGAAAAAAGAAAGAAAGAAAAAGAAAAAAAAAAGAGAAAGAAAAAGGGAAAAGAAAAAAGAAAAGAGAAGAAGAAAAAAAAAAAAGAAGAAAAAAAAGAAAAAGAAAGAAAGAAAAAGAGAGAAAAAGAAGAAAAAGGAAAAGAAAAAAAAGAGGGGGAAAAAAGAAAGAAAAGAGAAAGAGAAAAGAAGAAAGAGAAAGAGAAGAAGAGAAAAGAAAAGAAAAAAAAAAGAAAGAGGAGAAAAGAAAAAAGAAAAAAAGAAAGAAGAAGAAAAAGAAAGGAAAGAAGGAAAGAAGAAAGAGAAAGGAAAGAAAAAAGAAAGAGAAAGAGAATAAAAAGGAGAAAAGAAAGAAGAAAAAGAAGGAAAGAGAAAAGAAAGGGAAAAGAAGAGAAAGAGAAAGAAAGAAAGAGAAAGAAGAGAAAGAGAAAAGAAAGGAGAAGGAAAAGAAGAAAGAGAAAGAGGAAAAAGAAAAGGAGAAAGAGAAAGAAGAAGAAAGGAAAAGAGAAAGAGAAAGAGAAAAGAAGAGAAAAGAAAGAGAGAGAAAAAGAAGAAAGAAGAAAAGAGAAAGAGGAAAAGAAAGAAAAAGAAGAGAAAAAAGAAGAAAAGAGAAAGAAGAAAGGGAAAGAAGAAGAAAGAGAAAGAAAAGAGGAAGAAAAAAAAAGAAAAGAAAAGAAAAAGAGGAAGAAAAGAAACAGAAAAAGAAAGAGAAAGAGGAAAGAGAGTAGAAGAAAGAAAAAAAAAGAGAAAGAGAAAGAAAAAAAAGAGAAAGAGAGGAAAAGAAAAAGAAAAAGAAAGAAAGGAAAGAAAAAAAGAAAGAGAAAGAAAATAGAAAGAGAAAGAGAAAGAGAAAAAAAGAAAGAGAAAGAGAAAGAGAAAGAGGAAGAAAATAGAAAGAGAAAGAGAAAGAGAAAGAGAAAGAGA
>NW_028234417.1:9782039-9784539 GCF_977035675.1 Penaeus japonicus | reverse complement strand
TCGGGTTAGAACGGATCGTGGGACGCAGCTAGAGGAGTCCTTTGCAATGTCCTACTTCACCGCTAACTGTGATTCGATGTGCTTGCGACGCATGTGTGCTTGCGTGCTTCGTAGCTGCTTGTCTTAAAAGTAGCCTCAACCCCCCCTGCCCCCCACCCCCCACTCCCATCCCCACCCCATCCCCACCTCCTCACTCGCGCTTGCCCAACTGAATGATTTGTCATGACGTGCCTCTTCAACTGCTCTGCACTTGCACACACACACAAAAAACCTGCCTCTCATGCTACCGTGCAACGTTTAAAAGACGGCTGAGGAGGGCTGCCAGATTTCTGTCTCTCCCGCCATTGCTTTTGCATGAGAGCTGATACAGTCTTTGATGATGCTGCGTATCTCATCTCGGATATTGCTATTCGGTTGCGCTTTGTCGATTGCTGATATTGAGTAATCATCCGACTGTGCCGTTACAAAGCATTGCACGATTGAAGTGTTGGACCTGTATCTGCTTATTCAATTATTCGTGTTTCTCTGTTTTCATAGATATTTGATTTAACGTCTTGCTGTGTACCGGGAAATGTGATTTATTTATTTGTTCATTCATGCTTCTGTATTCTAAGTTCAACAGCCTTTGTCTTCCTGTGCAATTTTATTTCTTATATTCACACTCACACACACACACACACACACACACACACACACACACACACACACACACACACACACACACACACACACACACACACACACACACACACACACACACACACACAGTCACACACACACACAGCCACACACACACACAGTCACACACACGAACACACACACACACACACTCACAGTCACACACACACACACACAAACACACACACACACAGACACAGTCGCACACACACACACACACACAGTCACACACACACACAGCCACACACACACACAGTCACACACACGAACACACACACACACACACACACACACACACACACACACACACACACGCATGCCTCAAAAGCATATTTCCAATTCTCAGACTATTCACGAATGAAAGAATTTCGAAGAGACGTTAAAGGAAGACAAACACACGCCCTCCGGTTTGCAAGGAAAGAAGTGAGGCCGAGGAAACAGCTGCTCACTTTGCAAAGACTCCTCCAATTAGCAACTTTTTTGCAACACGTCAGGGAGGCGATGGCAACATGCACTCGCCAGGAACTATTGCATTCATGGCGGATTCTCGAAAGGCATGGCGGCTGAGGCGCTTGTGTGGCTCCGGCAACCACAAGAAACTGACACGTATATATGTACTGTAGGGGTTTATGGTGTGGATGTGGGGGGGGGTGGGGGGGGGGGTGGTGTTAGTGAGTGTGAGGAGTGAGAGGTGTGGTGAGTGTGTGTAGAGGTTTGTGAGTGTGGTTGTGGTGTTTGTAGTGTTTGTTGTGTGATTTTGGGGTGTGAGATTGGGTGTTTGAGATACCCACCAACAACACTCTACACACACTCATCATACCTCATCATCTATCAACTATATTCTCAATCTCTCTCAAATTCTCTCTCCAACTCTCCTCTACTTCTCTCAACTCAAATCACTACCTCTCGATCTAACAGTGAGAGTTGTGTGGAGTGAGTGTGTGTGGAGTGTTGTGTGTGAGTGTGTGTTTTGTGAGACTTCTTTTCCCCTAAATATCTATATCTCTCTATACTCACTCTTTATCTCTCACTATCTGTTAGTGTTGATTTATTGTGTTGTGGGGTGAGTGGTGGTGTGTGTTTTGGGGAGTGTGTTAGTTGAGAGTGTGGCTGTTTGATTCTGGAGGGGTTGTGCGTTGGTTGTGGTTGGTTTGTGTGGTGTGTTTAGGGGTGTGTGTCAGGGTGTTTGGGGTTTGTGTGTGTGTGTGTTGTTTGAGTGTGTGTTTGTTGAGGTTGGTGGGTGTGTGTGAGTGTGTGATTTTTGTCACTACTCTACTCTCTATAACTCATCCAACTCTCACTCTCCCCCACACAACACCACACTCACTCTCACCAACACAAACTATCTAACCACTTACTAATTGTTATTAGTGAGTGTGTTATATATATATATATATTATAATATTATATATATCTTATATATACATAATATATATATATATACTATATATATATATTATATATATATATATATATATATATAATATATATATTGTATATTATATAATTTTGGTTTTTCAAATATATATATTCTATATAATATTTATATATCTATATAATATATATATATGTAATTCTGATATATTTGTATTTTAAAAACATATAATTATATATGTATATATATATATATATATATAAATATATATATATATATTATATTACATATTTCATTATTATATATTATATTATATATATATATATATTATATATTATATATATATAATATATATAATATATGTATGTATGTATGTATGTTATATTAATATATAAATATATATATATATATAATATTATCTATATATATATATATATATTATATAAA
>NW_028234417.1:9749539-9752039 GCF_977035675.1 Penaeus japonicus | reverse complement strand
GAGGATGTTTATGAAAATGATGAAGCGACTGAACAATAGTGATAATGATGATGATGATAATGGTAATATTATGATGATAATGATAATTATAACCATGATAATAATGATAGTAATGATAATAATAATGCTAATGATAATAACAACAACAATAATAATAATGAATATGATAATGATCATGGAGATGATAATAATGGTAATGATGATGATGCAAGAGGAACGCTAATAGTGGTAATGATAGTAATGAAGATGATGATGGTGATGATGATGATGATGGTGGTGGTGATGATGGTGATGATGATGATGATGATGATAATAATGATGATACTAGCAATGATGATGACAATCATAGAAATATTGTATAGTGATAATAGTCAAGATGATAACTATAATAATGATAATGATAATAGTAATGCTGATAGAAATAACGTTAATGATGAATCAACAAAACATTATAGAAATAATGATAGTAGTAATAATGCTAATGATACTGAGGATAATAATGATTACAATGATAGTAATAATGATAGTGATAATAATTTTGATAATGATAATGATGATAGAACACCAACGTACTACTACTACTAATTGTAATGATAAAGATACTATTAGTGATGATAATAGTGTTAATGATAAAAAATAACTATAATGATATTGACGATAATAGTAAAAGTTATAATGACGATAGTGAGGTTAATTATGATGATAGAAGTAACAATGATGATAACAAGAGTGATGATAATGATGATAATGGAAATAACAATAATGATATTGAGAGAAACAATTATAATGACAAAAGGGCTGATAATGATGATAATATTAATGACAATGGTAATAACAATAACAAAACAACAATACTAATAATATTAACAATGATGAAAATAATAATAGTAATAACAATAATAGTCATAAAATTTATGAAAATAATATCAATGATAACAATGATAATGATAATAATAATAGTGATAGAAAAACTACAATGACGATGATAACAATGATAACAATACTACTACTATTTCTGGTCCTTCTCAATACGAAAATGGGGATGATAATAACAATGTTTATTGTGTTTGTCATCATTCTTATCTTCATAATCGCTATGAGCAGGGAATTAATCTCAGTAAAAAGGTTTTCCTATAAATCGAAAGCTTTATATTTTAGAATTTTAAATGAAGTTTCTGATTTGCCCATGCGATTTAATTAATCTTGTTCTATTATGATGTTGATTCTCATCATAAGGAATTTTCGAATGGAAAATAATCATGTTTACACACTGATTGAAATAGCAATTATGTTTTTTTTCCCCTTTATCTCAAATCTGAAATCCATTGTTATCAGTAAAAGTGTTATCTGTTATGATGATAATCATAAATCTCGCTATTACTTTGACTGTCTTGTATATTCTTTCTTCGTCCTGGATATCATTATCCTTCGGCTTGACGTAGTGTGTTAATATGAATCATCCACATATATGATTTTTATTCAAAGGAAGTAACATGATATGCCAAAAATCCCACGATATTTACTGTATAAACGCCTTTTCCCTTGGCTCAAAATCTAGCTCCAAAAGGGTAACTTGATCTGCTGGTCTATTTACATTCCGAATCAACACAGAATCCGGCTTCCACCTCGCGTCACTCCAGGGCCGGGCAGTCGACGGACAAGGAAGGTTGCAAGCGTCACTGGAGTTGCACGCCTAGTCCTCAACTTTCCCCCTTGCACTACCCTTTGTGTCAACATCTTGCGTCCCTTGCTAAAATTACAACGGGATTCCGACTATAAGTTACTTGAATGTCGGTTTGGTTGCCGCCGTTCTTCTATTCGTTCTTTTCTTGAAAAATAGTTTTTGTTATGGCTATTATGTCTTGTGGACGCCATCTCTATTCCTCCTTGCTTGGAAATAGTTTCGTGTCTACTGTACAAGTTCGTGCACTCGAATTTGTTGGTATTTTTCTACAGGATCTTATCCCGAGTTAGATATTGCCATTGAAGATTTGTTTTTCCTTGAGTTCACCCCCGACGGAGACAGAGGCTCTCTCCCTCTCTCTATGTCTCTCTCTCTCTCTCTGTGTCTCTCTCTATCTGCACGCATCTTTCGCTCTCTCTCTCTCTCTCTCTCTCTTTGTCTCTCTCTCTGTGTCTCTATCTATCTGCACGCATCTCTCTCTCTCTCTCTTTCTCTCTCTCTCTCTCTCTCTCTCTCTCTCTCTCTCTCTCTCTCTCTCTCTCTCTCTCTCTCTCTCTCTCTCTCTCTCTCTCTCTCTCTCTCTCTCTGTCTTTGGTCCCTCCCCCCTGTCACTCACTCTCTCTCTCTCCCTCCCTCTCTCTCTCTCTCTCTCTCTCTCCCTCTCCCTCTCCTTCTCCCACCCCCCCCTCTCCCTCTCCTTCTCCCCACCCCTCTCCTTCTCCCCCCCCTCTCCTTCTCCACCCCCCTCTCCTTCTCCTTCTCCTCCTCTCTCTCTCCCTCTCCTCCCCCCCCCTCTTTCTTTCTCTCTCCCACACA
>NW_028234417.1:9724539-9727039 GCF_977035675.1 Penaeus japonicus | reverse complement strand
GATAGTTAGAGAGAAATAGATAGATAGACAAATAGATAGACACACTTTGTCCAAAGTGCAAAGTATGCATTGCCAACATTATCATGAATTATTTTACGCCAATTGCTATCAAAGGCCATTAATATGCAGCTCTAAACTTGTATTTTACATTAACCTTAGGCTGACGTTGAATGGATATGTTACAATAGTAATTATATGAATAGCGCCCTAACCTGCAATTGCAAACTGCCAGTGATGTTATCAAAATTTCTTGTGTCTTATTTTCTCATGACTGTCATGCACGGAAATAAATATTCAGTTCATCCATCCATTTGATCTCTTAATTCATCACTTTGTTTTGTTGTTTTTGTTTGTTTGTTTCTTTGAAAGCTATTCTCCTGGTACCAAAGTAGGAATCACTGTGACTGTAATATTTCTTTGGTTAATTTCATGAACAAATCCTTTTGTATTTCTCTATCTTTCTTGCTCTCTCTCTCCCTCTTTCCCTACCTTCTCTCTCTCTTTCTCTCGCCCTCCCTCTCCCTCATTCTCTCGCCCTGCCCCTCTCTCCCTCTCTCCCTCCCCTGCTCCCTCTCTCCCTCCTTCCCTCCTTCTCTCCCCCCTCCCTCTCTCTCTCCCTCCTTCCCCCCTCTCTCTCTCTCACTCTCTCTCTCCCCCCCTCCCTCTCTCTCCCTCCCTCCTCCCTCCCTCCTTCCCTCCCTCTCTCTGTCTCCCCTCCCTCTCTCTCTCTCCTTCCTCCCTCCCTCTCTCTCTCCCTCTTTCTCTCTCTCCCTCTCCCCCTCTCCCTCCTCCTTCCCTCTCTCTCTCCCTCCCTTTCTCTCTCTCTCTCTCTCTCCCTCTCTCTCTCCCTCTCTCTCTATCACACACACACACACCTCTGGATATAAAAGTGTGAGCTATACAAAACCCCGGCCTAGACTCCCACGTCGCTGTTGATACGATCTTAGTAATGCAACAGATTAGAATATCTTTCGAGATAGAAGGAAAAATAAGATCAAATACAACAAAATACAGATATTGAATAGAATAAATTCAAAATCTACTCCTCACACACAGTGTTCAAAGGACAGCTTCCTCACTCGACAGTTAATCTTGAAAGATCTTTAAACTTTGGACAGTGATTTCCTCTTACCAGCTTCACACAGCTGGGTTTAAAAAGGTTAGTTAACAATTGTGAGCCTTATTAACAATTAGAGCATGGAATGGAATGTTGCTTGTTCATTCCTACTGTATATGTATATGAATGTATCTATACACACACACACACACACACACACACACACACACACACACACACACACACACACACACACACACACACACACACACACACACACACACACACATATATATATATATATATATATATATATATATATATATATATATATATATATATATATATATGTATTACAATCAGCATAGTACTAACAGCAGTCTTTATAAAGGCAATAGAGACAAAAAGTGTCAAAATTGGAATTCCTGTGTCCATAGACTTTATACGAGTGACTTGATCACAAAATGTAAATATGAATAATCAATTTCTTTTTTTTTCGCTTCGTTTTATGGGACACACATTTTCAACAGGAAAACCAAAAGATTCAAAAAGAATAAAGTTCCTATATGTATGAAAGAGGAAAGTAAATTCATTCAGGAATGAGAGACATTGTATGCACAGATAGGTGTCCTTTTAAGTGGACACTCACACGTGCTGTAACGTTTCTTTAAGCGGGAAAGCCGGTTGATGACCCTTCTCATTCCAGGGTCATTTCGCCACTCAAGTGCAATTTCAACTCTCGGGCAGTTTGATCCGTAATTTTCTTCCTTGGGAATTCAAGTGAAATTCCTTACTTTTTAGTACTTGCTTGGGCACATGTTTGGACTTTTTTTTTGTATTTCTTTATTTTTTATTTTTTTTATTTTTATTTTTTTAAATTTTATTTCTTATTAACGTTAGCGTAGTAGCTAAGGTAGTATTCAAGGGTATGTAGACAAGTGATCCTATATACATAACATGCATACTCATACATACTTATTACTAGTGCATTTGATAGCGCGATATACAAAGAATACTTAATACAAATACCATATAAACACATGAACTTGCAACATTGTATCACATAAATAGAATCATAGCTTAACTCGTATTTTCAGACTTCGTATACCATTAATTAAATCCACTCACTAAGATATCAAGATAAGCCAAACGTCCAGGATGAAGCATTAAAAACTAGCCAATCAGTATGGTTCTGTGGTCATCATCCTGCCACACACTCGCTCGCTGGTATAAAACGATTAACGTAATTGATGTCACTTTCTTATATATATAAAGTTCACTGAGATTTGAGATTATTGTTCTTTCTCTCTAATGCATGGAATATTGTGATAAATATTTGGGAGGTTTATGGAGTAGATTTCATAGGACAAGAAGAGATTTGCCTGGGTGTTGATGAAGAATATCTTAGCATGCGTACACGGTAAATATCCCATTTTGATAACA
>NW_028234417.1:9702039-9704539 GCF_977035675.1 Penaeus japonicus | reverse complement strand
ATATATATATATATATATATATATATATATATATATATATATGTGTGTATATATACACACACACAAACAAACACACACGCATATATAGGCTTTTACTCTCCACTCCCATGTTTTCAAATTTGAATACTCAAATTACGCTATATATTTCATCCACACAACCACACACACATACACACACACACACGCACCCTCCCCCCCCACAGACACACACACACAGAGATAAACACACCACAAGAACATCCACACAGAATACGTCCTCTCCCATACAGCCCCTTCTCTCCCTCTCCGCAAATAGACACAACACTTTTGCTCTGAGTGCGTGATGAAACTCTTCAAAGCTTTCCACACGCTGAACAAAAATACAAGCACAGTAACAAGTGTACGGAGAGGAGATGAAACAGCCGAAATATTTAAAAAAAGGGAGAAATAAATCGTAAGGTTTCAAGTGGGACTGCTGGGCACTTTTATCAAAAGAGAGATTCGAAATGAATCAAAGTAGACATATATATATATATATATATATATATATATATATATATATATATATATATATATATATATATATATATATATCCCTGCGCCCCCCTATATATTTTCAAAATAGCTAGTTATTACTGTATATCCGAACACTGAGTCTCGTAGGTAAGGTTATAGGAACGAAAAGGAGCTCTTATCCGTGACACTGTGAAGACCTTTCATAAAAAAAAGAATCTATTAAAATCTGTTAGAAGATATTACTGTTGATAGGAGGAGTATGTCTTGAAACAACTGAAGACCGCAAAATGCTTTAGAAGTATCAAGCACTTTTTCCCATAACAAACAGACTACAAATGGAAGCAGATTACCATTCCAAAATGACTCCAACAAAATTTGAGTTTCCTTCTTGCCGGCCAGTTTTCAACAATAGTCACACCCACGTTAGAAAGGATAGGAAATGATAGGAGATCAGAATCTAAACCTCCCATGATTCCAGATGTGTCCTAGCAGTGTGATCCTCTTTCCTCTTTCTCCTTCTTCTGACACGAATATATGAATGTGTCTTCGTGATAAATGGAGGGAGAAAGGTGGGGGCAGGATGGGGGCGGGGGGCGGGGTGGAGGGGGTGGGGATTGTGAATATGTAGCCTCGATAAATAAGGCGAAAGAGATTAACGAAGGAGAGAAGCTAGCCTCCATCCCAACTGACAAATAGACGTCGAGATGGCAATGGCGAGATGAATGATGCCACACCTTTGGTATAGCCTGAGGTGATGATGCTCCTCTGTGGCTCTTCTGTGGCAGGGTCGTCAGGGAGCTTTTAGTGGTCGAATAAAAAAAAGAAAAAAAAAAAATATATAAATAAATAAATAAGTAAGTAAAATAAAAAAGGGGGTGTAAGATTCTCATATCGAGGGCTGGTGTAGCGGTCGTCCCAATATACATTTATTGGAGAAGACTTTAGTACAACAGAGGGTCTTTTTGGTGTCTCTCGGGAAGCCACGAATAATATTTTAGCAAATTATTACTTACAAAATAAATACAAACAATTCATCTGATTCCATTCCATTAGCACAGTAAGAAAAAAAAGAAAGAAAAAAAGAAAGAAAAAAAGAAAGAAAAAAAAAAAAAAAAAAAAAAAAACGAATGAGGCCATAATAATGCTGTGGATCATTTTGAATAATAAATCTGGCCAGTAGGTGAGTTTGGTTCTTGGAAATTTGTATTGGGAATATTAGCATTAATTGGGAATAATAGCATGCTTATGGTGATGGGGATGGTGATGGTGATGATTATGATTATGGTGATGATTTTATTAATGATGATGGTGGTTGTAGTTGTCAAGATAATGATAATGGTGATAGTGGTGCTGCTACTGACATTGTTGTCAAGGTGGTAGTGGTGATAATGATGATGGTGATAGTGATGATTATGATGGTGATATGATGATGGCGAGGACGATGATAATAATGATGATGGTGGTTATGATGATGTCGATGGCGATGATGATAATGAATATGACGATGATAGAGATGACAACACCACCACCAAACAACAACAACAACAATAGTAATAATGATAATCATTTCCAACAAAGGTAAAAATACCCAACAAAAGTAATCTTAAATATTCTTTTAAACCTCAGAGACTGCACCAGCTACCAAAGTATAATTTTTTTGTCTATAATGCAATCAAAATGTTTGGCAGTCTTTTATTTCATTCTTAAAACTTTGTACTTAAAGTTTTTCCTTCTGCAAGTCCCTAGCTTCAAAGGAAGGCCAGAATCCAATATATCTTATAAAAAAAAAAAATGATGATACGGAATTAGAAACTGCATAGTGAGTTTTATTTTCCTAAGATCTATTATTTAAGGAAAGGGAAAGGTCGTGCTGCCTTTGAGATGAATATGAACTTAAGATTATATATTTCGATGAATTTAGTAGATCTTTGAGATTTAATAGAATAAAGTATATTCAAGTTGTTAGATTAAATCTTATAACTTTGGTGAACTGTTAATGTCATCA
>NW_028234417.1:9634561-9637061 GCF_977035675.1 Penaeus japonicus | reverse complement strand
AGACTGATTAAGACTTTATACATGTATTCAAAACAAAGGATATTGGTGATAAAGATTTTCAAACGCATTTCTGTTATAAATAACACCTCAACCGGTATTTTCCAGCTGTTCATGAGGCTTGTTCTTTTCCAGTGTGTGTCTCATTAGCATTACTGTAATTCCTGCTATTATGAACTTAAGCCATCTATAAAAACAAGCAAGATTGTTAGAATCATAAATCTTCTTGTAACTAATTCATATCTAAATGCAAATTACTTGATTTCTTTCTACACTTTATTTAATACATTATATCTCTCACGAATCCTCTACATGTTAATAATTTCTATAATGATAATAGTTGGTCTCTTTATGCATGGTTTGACATATCCTTACTTACTACTAGACATAAGTAAGGATATGTCTAACCATGCATAAGGAGACCAACTTTATCATTATATAAATTATTAACATGTGGAGGATTCATGAGATATCAAATAAAATGCTGCAAGAAATCAAGTAATTCGCATTTAGATATGAATTAGTTACAAGAAGATTTGTGATTCTAACAATCTTGCTTGTTTTTTATAAATGGCTGAAGTTCATAATAGAAGATTTATGATTTTAATTTGTCTACTAGTTTGCATATAATTATACAGCTGATATTCGTAAGCCTTTTATATCAGAAAAGCCACTGAGCAAAAGACCTGTATACCTGTTAACCATTTCAAGGAGATGCTCTTTGTCATTGCCTAATCGGACAGAACCAGACACCAAAGTCAACCATGGTCTTGCAATCGGTGAGTAAAGAGAGTTTTGCTGTTTATGGGAACAATGGTAGTAAATGCTGTTTTGATGTTAATGAGATAAATAATCATGGTAAAATGATGATGATAATTTTTACTTTTTTGATTTTGATGATTTTTGGAATAGCTGTTATTTTACCTTCTCAAATAATCTTTCCTTTCATCGTTATTATTATTGTAATTATCATATCATCTGTTATCGTATTGCCCAAATCGTGATGATTGTTATCACTATGATTAATACTACCATTATCAAACTGTTATTACTATGATTATTAGCGTTATTATTCTTGACCATCACCGACACCATCAGAAGTACTGTTTTTGTTTTGTTTTTGTTTGTTTCATTTCCATTAACAGAAACCATTATCATATTTTAGTTTTCCCTAATTACTTCATTATATGATATATTTGAAGAATATCTAAGCATAAACACTGTTTTTATTGTTTACTTCATTACCATTAGCATAAACCATCATTATATTTTAGTTTTCTCTAAT
Organism: Penaeus japonicus; assembly: GCF_977035675.1. Classification (NCBI taxonomy): domain Eukaryota; kingdom Metazoa; phylum Arthropoda; class Malacostraca; order Decapoda; family Penaeidae; genus Penaeus; species Penaeus japonicus. The sequence goes on along the minus strand of NW_028234417.1, from coordinate 9,635,779 downwards.
TTCTTCATTATATGATATATTCGAAGAAAATCTGGCGGTCTTTGATGGCGATTTCCTTTCACTAGAAATTTATGATGAGTCACTCGACCCAACCTCGGCAAAAATATTCAAAAGAATCTCTTGGAATCTCTTTGGCGTTATAAACTAAATGTTGGCAAACTGTGTTATTCGTAAAAAATATATATATATTTTCCTAGTTTTGTATCTGCAGTATATACAACGTGTTTTCTTTTCGATCCTGATACAATGTATTAAAAAAAATAAAATAGATATTGGGTTTAGTTCGGTATTTGTAAATCTTTCTCGGGGGATTATCACAAACACCGTAAAACGAAAATTGATGTGGGCGCACTTAATAGGAATTTCGCGTTGTTCTTGCCTACCCCCTCCACCCCCCACCTACCCCCACCTACCCCCACCCTCCGCTGGTTGGTTGGTATTAAGGCATTTCCACCGCGGAGGAAAGAGACACAAAAATATTTCTTAGGGAGAAAAATGTCCAAAATCTCAGCCGAAGAATCGCTTTTCGGATGAATCCAAAAAAGTAACTTGAAGGTCAAGCTTATCCGAGGTTCCTCTCTTTCGGAAATTTCTAATCCCCACGAATTTCCGAGATCGTCGATTCTTCTCTTCTTTCTCTGTTATCTGCCTTTGCCTTGGTCGGCTCTCTTTAATTATCTTTTTAGGCCGATTTTCTTCCCTGACTGACGGTGACTTCCGTTTTTTTTTAAATCTTTTTTATAGCTTTATGTTATAGTTCCACTAATTCAAACACAAACACACACACACACACGTATATTTATGTGTGTATAACCTATAATTCATTAATTCTTTCACAATGTCCATCCATTTAGCTAGCTCTCCCCGTAACCTTACTCGTCTTCACATAATCCTCTTTCGCGAGCAGAATAATATCAGGCAAAGCAAATAATGTTCGTTCGGTTAATATTTGCCTATTCATGATCTTCATGTTTTGGATTAGCTTATTCTCTGGCGGGGCAGCATACTCGTTTGGAAAGCAGAAGCCTTTGTGTTGCTTCGTTGCTTTATATATATGTATATATATATATATATATATATATATATATATATATATATATATATATATATATATATATATATATATATATATATATATATTTATATATACATATAGATGTATATTGAGAATTACAGATCTGGGTAGACTTTTCTTTGCTTTATTGCGCAAAATTTTTC
>NW_028234417.1:9592061-9594561 GCF_977035675.1 Penaeus japonicus | reverse complement strand
GAGCTAGTCATTCCATCCTCTGAGTGCAAACTATTTCTCAGTAGACCGTTCTCAGTTCATCAAATAGCTGGCATGACAACCTTAACACAATACAGCTCTTAAATAAACTGTTCCACTCTAGGTCGCAGAAGCTTTGTGGCAAAGCACTGCAGACAGTTACGACCGTGCAAATGTTTTCCTGCTGGAAATACTGGTCATGGGATGTTTATGGTTATTACTATTACTGGTTTTCTTCTTCCTCTTACTACTACTACTACTACTATTAATTTTGCTGTTACTATTACTACTATTACTATTACTATTATTATTACTACTATTGATATTACTATTATTATCACTACTACTACTACTACAATTACTACTGCTGCTACTGCTACCATTACTACTACTACTGTTATTACTACTATTATTACTACTACTGCAACTATATTCATAGCTATCACTTTTACTGCTACTATTACTGTTACTATCACCATTACTGCTTCTACTATTGCTACTACTATTACTACTAGTATTCGTAATATTACTACCTCTACTATTGTTATTCCTTTTACTTTTACTATTGCTATTACTACTACAAATACTATTACTATTATCATTACTACTACTACCACAATTTCGACTACAATTACTATTACTTTCACTTTTACTACTACAAATACTATTTCTGCTACTACTACTACTACTACTACTATTACTATTATTACTACCACTGCTACAATTGTTATGATAACGTTTTCTATTGATTTTTTTTTAGGTTATTTCACAAGGTAGCTATTCTCAATAATCATTTGTAAATGTAAATGACACATCCCACAAAGAATGTCAATTTCCATTGGCGTTAGACTACCTCAGATCAGTAAGAGATATTGAATAAATTCACAGAAACTACTGTCAAAAAAAAAGAAAAAAAAAGAAAAGAAAAGAAAGAAAAAAAGAGTGTAGGCAACAACCTCGAAAACAATACATTTTTTTTTTTTTGTGAAATCAGATATGCTTCCCGATCCACCTGAAAAAAAGAAAAACGCAACCAACCCCCCCCCAAAAAAAAAAAAAAAAAAAAAAAAAAAAAAAAAAAAAAAAAAAAAAAAAAAACGTTACAAAAAACCGTTTAACCGTTACACAGATAAGAATAAACACATCAAACCTAGCTTTTCCCTCGACAATCAATCGTTCAAACATCCTCCGGCGCTATTCAAAACGGCGTGTACGTGTTTGCATCTCATCGCAATGCATCTTTTTTAAGCTTAGCCTTTGCATACGAAAAAAAACAACAAAAAAATGAGAATAAAAAGATAGAGCAACCGACTGCCTTTGCTACCTAATGTAGATACAAGCTCTCTCTTTCTCGTCACGGTGAATACAACTAGTTATTTGGATCACTTTCCCCGGAAATTAAAGCAGGTTTTATCATCGAACACTATCAGGTTAAAGATAAACCCTTCTCGTAGTGGAACTGGAAGAGAGGAAAAACAAAAAACAACAAAAAACAACAACAACAAATGCAACGCTATATATTACGAAAAGGTGTTAAGAATAGCATGATACAGTCATGTAAGGGGGAAAAATACAGTAAGCAAGTACATATCAAGCATAAATAATATACAAGATACGATTTTATTCAAATAGCAACACATTTCATTTCGCATTGGAAAATTTCGTTCAAGGTTTCCTTTTCATCTCATTTTTAAAGACTTCCCAAATATGGAATACTTCTTATCTCTTATCTATAAAGATGTTAGTGATATATGGTAAAAAAAAGAATATTGAATACAAATTACAAATATGATAACTATGCAATGAGAATGAAATATATCATAATTCATTTTTATGATGATAACAGTATACATACGATTCATGATAATAGTAATGCATTTATAATGTAAATGATGCGAAACCTAATGCTTGTGATCACAAATGACTTGCTATATTCGTAAACATAAACACAAATACTCATATCATAAAAATAATTCACAGTTGAATCAAAAGGATATCAAAATAATGTAAAACTACTGATTAGGTTGTTCTTTATCGTCTTAATGATAAGAAAAAACATTTCAGAGAATATCCCGCTCCAAATATAAAATTTCAGTACAAACCTGTTTATTCAATACGTTACAAACAAAGGCTAAAATCGGAGATAAAAGCGGCGAAACAAAACGTGAAAGGAGATTAAGAGAAGCTGTTGCCTCGTGCATCTTGCATGAGGCTTTTTATATAGGACGGGATTATGATTTTCACCCATAAAAGTTTGATCTCGCACGCGGCTGAATATTGCATCGCTGGTAAGGATCTGTCCCTCAGCTCGGCTTGAGTACTGGCTTCAGCTGTGGTAAATTTACAGCATCTCTCAGCTCGGCTTGAGTAGTGGCTTCATCTGTGGTAAATTTACAGCATCTCCCAGCTTGGCTCTGAGGACTGGCTTCATCTGTGGTAAATTTACAGCATCTCTCAGCTTGGCTTTGATTACTGGCTTCATCTGTGGTAAATATACAGAGTC
>NW_028234417.1:9584561-9587061 GCF_977035675.1 Penaeus japonicus | reverse complement strand
ATTTTTGATGCAATACGTCTTCAGCGTCAAATACGTACATCTCTGGCGCTGTCTCAAAGCACGTCCACTAGAAAAGAAATAAATTCTTAACTGTCAGAAAGGGATAGTTTAACCTAACGTGGCCTATGATTTTTTATTTTTTTTTCTAGCCATAGCTCTGCCCTCTCAGACCTCATTTACTTCAACGATACTGATATAAACAAACATTTTCCTGCAATAAGGTTTGAAAACGTTATTCTGTTTATTTTGTATTTTTTGTCTTTGTTTACGTAATCAGAGTTGTTCTAGATTTTCCTCAAGATAGCTACTATTTCTCATCATAGTTTTTTTCTTCATTTTTCCTGTCTAAGGTAATTCAGGGTATTCCAGAGTATTTTAGAAAGGGTTCACACAAAATCTGACTTGGTTTTATTTGCAACAGTTTGTACAGAGGGTGAACTGGCAACGTTGCAGGAAATCAATACGGTAACAATACAGTGATATGACATGAATATACAATAATATGCTAAACAGCAATGAATGATACACAGTAAAGTAAATAAGTAAAGTAAGATTAATTCAAGGATTAATATAACAAGTTTTAACGAGCACAAAAATAGGTTGGTTGAATTACAAAAGATAAAGAAGGCATGAATGTAAATTAATTTCCTTTCATTACTCAATAAAAGGCACAATGACGCTGTTATAAAATACTAAATTCCAAAAGAACATTGAAAAACAACATATCTAATAACTATTCTGAAATATTCAGTGATATATAAAGGCCACATATCATTAAAATCCCGAAAAAAAACAAAAAAAAAAAAAACAAACAAACATGTTAGGTTTCAATATCATTAGAATAATTCAGTTTTAAAACGATATTCCAGGGCAAAACAATGTATATATATATATATAAATGCTAATAACGATAATTAATAATAATGATAATAATAACATCATATTTAAAAAAAAAAACATTGAACAGATCGTCAGTTAGAGGAATCACTCACCCACAGACATATTCACCATTGCAGAATTTCAACAATTCAACAGATACACAATACTACAATGCTTTAATAACAAAATAGCATATACCGCTTGGTTTGGTATGTTATACGTGTATCTGAATGTTATTTGCATGGCAGGGAAACATCTCGAAAATATTAGGTAAGGCTCAAGGATCAGGGCGTCAGGGCAGAGAACAGGAGTCAGAGAGAAAAAGGAACGAAGATGAATGAAATAAATGAGGAAGATGAGACTAAGAGCTCAAGCGAAGGAACAGGAGGTGAGCGAAAGGAAGAGAAAAAGTGAACAGGAAAATCTGAAAAGGGAAAAGGGGATATAACACGTGTTGCGATAGACGAGAATGCGGGAAAGGAAGGAAGAGGAAAAAAATAGTTTTAGGAGAAATGCGAAGAAAGGAAAACACGAAAGGAAAAGGAGAAAAAGGGCGGAGGAAAGGGAGGAATAGGAGGTTGATCTCTTTTAGAAGGGAAAGGGGGCAGTGGAGAGGGAGAATATTTCTGTGATGAGGAGATAGATAGATAGATAGATAGAGTAAGTGTGTGTGTGTTTATGTTTGTTTGTGTGTGTGTGTGTTTGTTTGTATGTTTGGTTGTGTGTATGAGAGTGCCTGTGCGTGTACAAGTATTTATGCAAATCAAATTAAACTTGGTAGATCATCCCGCAGAATAGCCTATTTTCTTTGTTCTATATTTCCAATGAATGGATAAAAAAAAATTCAGGTTATAAAATAAGACACGTGTACAGGTCTTAATCTTTGACCAATTTACATAGTGCTACTGAAGACTTACTTGTGTTACCTTTTAAAGTTTAGCCTACATATTCCAGGAGACAAATACAAAAGAAAAACTTTTGTTGTTAGGTAAAACAATTATTTGATGAAAGGGGTGTCGTAACTTAATTTCTATACAATTTTTTTTTATGTAAGCTATAACAAAAAGGAGGTTCATTTTTCATCACATTTCTAAAAATGTTCAGCGTTGTTTTATAAAACTGATTCACTGAATTAAATACGGATCGAGCTTTGACGAAAGGTAGTTAGAAACTTGTAGCAGTATATCGTCTCCATTATCCTTATTGTCAATTGCCTATTAATTGCCCTTTTCCACTGATTTTAAATAAGATATCAAATCAATTGATGTTTCTGTTTGGCTATCATGTTTCCTTTGTTCTTTTACATCATTCATAAATCACAGTTTGCTAAAATCCTAGTATAGATTATATTATTAAAAAAAAAAAAAAAAAAAAAAAAAAAAAAGTATTTAAATTCTTATACAAGACTGATTTTAGGGTAGAACACCTATTTCAAACATATCCCTGGATTGCGTTTTTATTCATATTATCCATACGTTGTTTACATCAGGATAAACCTAATCCAGAACCAGTGAATTTCTAAATTTCTGCTATGCACGAAAGAAAATAATTATAAAAAAAAACGACAACACGTTTTAATATACATTTAGTGCAATACTAGAAAGAAATGAGATGATATTCA
>NW_028234417.1:9524561-9532061 GCF_977035675.1 Penaeus japonicus | reverse complement strand
CAAGAGATGATGCATATGTTCAATAGATGAATATCAGAAACACTTATTCATGTTACTTTCAAAACAAAAGTGGTCTCAAGCAGGCCATCATAAATTCCAGAAATGAAAATACGAGTAATAGAAAAAAAAGAGAAAAAAAAAAGGCGCCATGCTTATCACATACTGTCATTTGCATATGACGTCATAAGCTTTAATCTGCTGTCTGAGCGCGGAGAAAAGTCAACAGAAAGCGCCAACAGGCAATTAATTAGAAACTATCTGGCACCTTTCACCAGCCATCCATGTTCAGTGCCAGAGAGTGGGAGTATCAATTGAAAGTAGGTACTGATAAACTACCGCGCGACCTTTGACCTATAACCCTAGCTTCCACACTAATTTTCCTTCGTTCTTCACAATTGCGCTACAACATATAACCGTCTGTAATGATGAAAAGAAAAGAAAAGAAGAAGAAGAAGAAAAAAAAATATTGGAACATTTGGCTGACAGCGAAAAAAATTGCATCCTTTAAAACAATAATGATGCAGATACCACGATTTATTAATAGGCAGTGTGAATATCATTCGCGCATAATATTACAGCTAAAATAATTGATTTATGAGGACACGAAACCTGTAGAAACCGTCCATACAATTATAAGATTTACGTAAAATGAAACAGTACCAAGATGAAACTGAAGGTTTCCTGTATTCCAATACAGCTGAAGGGAGTCGATTCATAAAATGGTCTTGATAAAACGACATACCGATTTGTCGATTCATACAATGTTCTTGATAAAACGACAGAGCGGTTTCTATGCAATTACTATGCAATGTCTAGAGCAGCGCATACTGGTCCGGCAGATCACCCAATCCCTTTCTGTATAGAACTGTTTATTATTTATGCGAGTTTAAGGATTGTGGGTAGTTGGAAAAATATTCTAAAAATACGTACTGCATATAAGCTGTCGTTTATGTATTCGAAATATATAGGGAACTATTTGCCAAAGACATACACCAATCATTATTCATTCCGCTAGTGCACAGTAGGGCTCACCGTAGCCTATTGATTACATGGGAATGAAGCTGTAAAGCACGTCTGTGATATTTTTAGTAATAACAATAGTAATTCATTTATCTCTTAGTCTTTTGATCAAGAACAATTACAATTACATTACAGCAAACTCGCTTAGTCACTCATTACAGATAATTGAGCATGCCACTAGTGCTCTCAGTCACTCAAAACTAATTTATATTCCTTTTTTTTTTTAAACTAACATGCTACGGTACGAATTTAATTAGCTCCAGCAGTGAATCGTTTTTCGTTAACGATTCTCGTAGCCGCATTTTTTGCAGGTTTTTTGAAACGGAAATTACCTGAAATTATGCCTTTTTAGACTCGTTAATCCGCTGGACATATCCGGTTTATAGGTCAAATAATGATTTTTTTTTATTATATATGGTTATAAACTTATTAATGATATTTCGATAGGTCGTAACATAAACATAGAGAGTAAAATAAAGCGTTCGAAATTTATTCAAAATTACCCATCAACTGTTATAAGAACATGAACATTATAGTTATAGTGGTAATGCAGATGATTATATTGGTAAGTACATTTGTTCGTTTATAATGAAATCTATATACGATAGTCTTTCCTTATCATTTTTATGACAGGTAGAAAGATGGGTAGATGCTAGTTAATAGATGAATAGATATGGGTATTTAGAGAAAGAAAGGGGCATCGTTATCGTTATCATTATTATCTCGCTTTCTCGCTCACCCCCCCTCCCTCTCTCTCTCTCTTTCTCCTCACAACTCTCTCTCTTTCCCCCTCCCTCTCTCGCTCTTTCTCCCAACCGCTTTCTCTCCTTTCCTCTCCACTCCTCACTTTCACTTGGTCTCCTCTCTCTCTCTCTCTCTCTCTCTCTCTCTCTCTCTCTCTCTCTCTCTCTCTCTCTCTCTCTCTCTCTCTCTCTCTCTCTCTCTCTCTCTCTCTCTCTCTCTCTCTCTCTCTCTTTTCTCTCTCTCTCTCTCTCTCTCTCTTCTCTCTCTCTCTCTCTCTCTCTCTCTCTCTCTCTCTCCTTTTCTCTCTCTCTCTTTCTCTTTTTCTCTCCCCCTCTCTCTTTCTCTCTCTCCTCTCTTCCTCAGTCACTCCTCTCTATCCCTGTCTTCCTCCCCTCCCTCTCTTTCTCATCCCCCCCTCTCTCTATTTCTCTATCCCATCTTCATTCTCTCTCACTCCCTCTCCTCTCTTCCTCACTCACTCACTCTCTCTCCCCTGTCTTCCTCCCCCTCCCCTCTTTCTTTCTTACTCCCCCCTCTTTCTCTCTCTCTGTCTCTCTCTCTCTCCTCTGTTCCTCATTCTCTCTCTTTCTCTCTCTCTCTCCCCTCTCTCCCCTCTCTCCTTCCCTCCCCTCTCTTCCTGACTCACTCACTCTCTCTCCCCTGTCTTCCTCCCCCTCCCCCCCATCTCTCTCTCCCTCTCTTTCTTACCCCTCCCCCCCTCTCTCTCTCTCCTCTGTTCCTCATTCTCTCTCTTCTCTCTCTCTCTCCTCTCTCCTTCCTCCCATCTGTCCTTCCCCCCATCTCTCCTTCCCTCCCCTCTTTCTCTCTCCTTCCCTCCCCTCTCTCTCTCTCCCCCTCCCCACCCTCCCCCTTCTCTCTCAACATACGATTAGGGTTTAATGCTTAAGTAGTTTCGAACAAACTCCCCATCTATAGTTTTACAAATAGCCTTCCCCATTAAGCCCATAAATGCCGTTGCCTGCTACTTAGCCACCTCCAAACGCGTAACAGAAACCAACAGATGCTGTGATGCTCGACAGATGCTGTGATGCTCGGCAGATGCTTGTAATAATGTTTTGGAGTTTGAGCGAAATTCCCAAAAAGGAGTGTTCATAATCGGCTAATGGAGTAACTATGTTATATGTTACTTTTGTTGGATTTACTTGCATTATTATGGGAAATGGTTTACGTGGTGTTCGTTGCTTTGTTGTTAGTGTATTTTTTAATTTTGTTGTATTTGTTGTATTTTTTTATGTTATTGCTTGATACAGTATTGTGATATTGATGGTGGTGTTAGGGATGATGAAAATAATGAAAATTATAACTATTATGATAGTAAAGATGACATTAGATGATACAAGTAAATCAATAGTGAATGGACTAATTAAAGATAAAACAAAGTATGGTGGTGGTGCTGGTACTACTGATGATGATGATGATGATGATGATGATGATGATGATGATGATGATGATGATGATGATGATGATGATGATGATGATGATGATAACAATGATAATAATAATTAAAATAATAATAATGATAATAATAATAATGATAATAAAAATGATAATAATGATAATAATAATAATAATAATAATAATGACAGCAATAATAATGATAATAATAACAATAATAATAATAACGATAATAATAATGATAAAAAAGCTAAAAATAATATTGATGATAATGATGATGATAATTATGATGATTATGATAATGATAACAATGATAATAGAATGATAATAATGGTAATAATAATGATGATGATGATAATGATGATATTAGTAATAATAATGATAATAATAATATTAATAATAATAATAATGATAATAATAATATTAATGATATTAATGAAAATAATAATAATAATAATAACAATAATAATAATAATAATAATAATAATAATAATAATGATAATGATAGCAATAATAATAATAATAATAATAATAATAATAATAATAATAATAATGATAATAATAAAATAATAATAATAATTATAATAATAACGATAATAATAATGATAAAAAAGCTAAAAATAATATTGATGATAATAATGATAATAATTATGATGATTATGCTAATGATGATAATAATGGTATTAGTAATGATTATAATAATAATGATAATGATAATAATGATAATGACAATAATGATAATAATAATGATAATAATAATGATAATGATAATAATAAGGATAATAATAATAATGATAATGACAATAATGATAATGATGATAATAATAATGTGAGTAATCATCATGATAATAAAGATAATGATAATCATAATATCATTGACCAGTATAACACCAAAACATCAACATCAACGTAAAATGTAACAAAGATTTAGATTTTAGAGTAAGCCAACTAAAAGAATTTATCAATTTGGTGAGAACTTACGGCCGGTCACGGATTCATAAATAACGTAAAGGTAAATGAAGAAATTGGATCAAAATGCGGTTTATTAATATGTGAAACTCTCTCGGTCTTACCCTCTCTCTCTGTCTCTCTCTCCCTCCCTCCCCTCTGTTCCTCATTGTCTCTCTCTCCTCTCTCTCTCTCTCTCTCTCTCTCTCTCTCTCTCTCTCTCTCTCTCTCTCTCTCTCTCTCTCTCTCTCTCCTCTCTCTCTCTCTCTCCCCTCTCTCTCTCTCTCTCTCTCTCTCTCTCTCTCTCTCTCCTCTCTCTCTCTCTCTCTCTCTCTCTCTCCTCTCTCTCTCTCTCTCTCTCTCTCTCTCTCTCTCTCCTCTCTCTCTCTCTCTCCCTCCCTCTCTCTCTCTCTCTCTCTCTCTCTCTCTCTCTCTCTCTCTCTCTCTCTCTCACTCACTCTCCCCTCTCTCCTCCCCCCCCCCATCTCTCTCTCCCCTCTCCCTCTCCTCTGTTCCTCATCGACTTCACATCATAACACATAACACATCGACTCCAGGTATGTATATGCTTTAGAAAGAAAGGCTTAAGTGTGATGCATATCGGGGGGTGAGTGTGAGTGTGAGTGTGAGTGTGAGTGTGAGTGTGAGTGTGAGTGTGAGTGTGAGTGTGAGTGTGAGTGTGAGTGTGAGTGTGAGTGAAAGCAGCTTTTGGGTGTCAAAAGTACAAAAAAAGGGTGCCTGGAGCTTTTTTTTTCATAAAGGAACAAGAAAATATAAAGGGCAGTGATAATTTATATCATTATTATCCTATTGTTGTTATTAAACCTTCCTCTCCTCGGAAAGAGAACGAGAGAAAACCCTAGTTATGGTTCTTTACCTTTTTTTCCCTCTCTCTCTGGAATTTCATATAATAATGACAAATGAGTTCTTGGTATATTTCATGTTAACAAGAACTAAGGAGATTGTGGATCTGTGATACTGAGTATTGAGGCAAAAGAAGCTAAGCCTCACCTGGTCATTTCCTTTATCGAATTCTCAAAGGGTTAATCCATCGGACAATCCTGTATCAACAAGTCTAAAACATGTATCATTTCTCTAAATGACACTTCAAACCTTTTCCTTTCCTTTTAATTAAGTGATTGTTTCTTTGATTGCGTTTTGAACCCGTTTTTTCTTTCAAGTTATAGTAATCATAGCATCAGTTATAGTAATCATAGAAGTCATCTCAATTATATAACTAATAGTGTTCGTAGCAATACCGACAACACAAACCTATTTCTGGAACACTGTGATATTTCGGATTTCATGACAATGCAATGCATGATGCAGAGAGGGAGTCCGTTTGCTCCTTCGCAGTTTGCAAACATTACTATTGTGTCTGCGCCTTTACTTTTGTTTCCTCGTCTGGCTCACTAGCTTCGTTCCCTTCCCTTACCCTTTCTTTCAGGAAAAAAAAAAAAAATATATCGCAGTAAACTTTCCTGTCAGTCTCTCCTCGAATTGCAACTTCAATCAGCTGTTTTTTTTTTTTTCTTTTTTCTTTACGCCATTACTTTGAATTAAATTACCTCGAATAATGCCTCCATTTTTGTCGAATCTGTTTCCTCTTCTATTTCTTTCTCAAACTAATGCTCTCCATTTTTACAGAAATCCCTTGGGCTACGTCACAGCATGTCAGATTCCGACGAGCGAAAAAAAAAAAAAAAGACAGCTCTTTGGCATCTCGGAGGCTGAGTGAGATTTGTGGTCTATATGCATAAGGGGCGATAGGGAGAGTGAAGGTAAAAAGGAAAAGGATGCAATGATAGAATTGCTTCCATTGTCTGCCGTTTCCTTTCTGTATTTTTCTGTTCCTTTCTCTTTCTCTTTCTCACCTGCATGATAGAGTGCATGATAGAGTGTATTCCCTGATCCCTTTTTTTACTAATAGTTTCATTATTTTCGTTGTTTTTTTTTATTTTAAAGTTCAATGAATTGATCATTAAAAAAAAAAAACAAACAAATTACACACAGCTTTATTTGTTTAATCGCATAGGTTTTTAAAATTAAAATTGCTACAGTTACTCAATTATAGTCGAATCCATAGTCGATTAAAGGAAATTAAATATTAAAAATAGTAATGAATATAACAGTACTCATGAAATAAAACTGATTATAAGGAAAACATAAGATATTAATAATGACAGTCCTGATTAGCACTATGAACAAAAATAGTAATTGTAATAACAATAAGAAAAACAACGATAATAAAAGCGTGAATTACAATGCTAAGGGTGATGATGATGAAGATGATGAAACAATACTGAAAATAACAACAATAATAGTAATTGCAATGATAGTTATAATGCTATTAGTGATAATGATTATACATATGATAGTCACAATAGTAATAATGATAATAATAATATGGATAAAGAGTAATAATGATAAGGGCGATAGGAATGAAAGTAACAATAATAGTAATAATAATAATGATAATGATAACAGTAAAAGTAATGATAATAATAATGACAATGATAATGATAACAGTAAAAATAATGATAATACTAATGATAATGATAATAATAACAATAAAGATCAGAAAAAAAATGATGACCATTATAATAACAACGATCATGATCATAGAAACAATCTAGATAACAATAAAAAAAAAGCCAACAACAAAAACAACAATATAATAATCATCATCATAAAAAATGATCATGACATGAACAAAGACACCACAATTAACAAACAATATCCGAGAAAAAAAAACAAAAAAACACGAAACGTGAACAAAAAAGGAACATGGCCTCTGTATGCTTAAAGATGCGGTTCAGAGACCAGCTGGCTCAATGTGCGGCCTGTCCTGCTGATGAGACAGCGGAAGGACGGACCAGAAGTGAGAGGGGGGAGGGGAGGGAGGGGGTGAAGGAGAGGGAGAGGGAGGGAGGGAAGGAGGGGGAGAAGGAGGGAGGGGTAAGGGAGAGAGGGGGAGAAAGAGAGGGAGGGGGTAAAGGAGAGGGAAGGGGGAGGGGGGGAAGGAGAAGGAGAGGGAGGGGGTAGAGGGGAGGGAGCAGGAGGGGGGAGAGGGGAGAAGGGGTAGGAGAGGGAAGGAAAGAGGGAGGGGTAGGAGGTAGGGTAGGGAGAGGGGGTAAAGGAGAGGGAGAGGGAAGGGAGGGAGGAGAGAGGGGGAGAAAGAGAGGGAGGGGGTAAAGGAGAGGGAGAGGGAAGGGAGGGAGGAGAGAGGGGGAGAAAGAGAGGGAGGGGGTAAAGGAGAGGGAGAGGGGGAGGGGAGGGAGGGGGGCAGGAGAGGAGGGGGGAGGAGGGGGAGGGTAGAGGGGGAGGGAGGAGGGAGAGAAGGGGAAAAGAGGGAGGGGAGGAGGGGGGTAG
>NW_028234417.1:9464561-9467061 GCF_977035675.1 Penaeus japonicus | reverse complement strand
CGCCAAGGGCAGAGGGGCTCCTCCGGCGCCCTGCAGCTTCTTCAGCATCTCCATCTCCTCCCTGAAGAGCACCTTGGATCCGGGAGCGGCCACTTTGAAGGCGCACTCCTTGCCCTTGTAGCTCACGCGCAGGACGCGCCCGTACGTGCCCTTCCCGAGGCGGACTTCCTTCCCCTTCAGGAAGAACTTGCACTCCTTGCTCGAGAGATTGGCCACCTACATTTTGGTTAAATCTGCTGTCGTTCGGTCAGAGTCTTTCCGCGACGCTTTGCTTGCTTTTGATGAGCTGTGAGAGCGAGATTTGATCAATCACACTAGCTTTTAGATATGAGGATTTTGGCGGGAATTCCCAAATGTTTTTTTTTGGTAAAGAGGTCGATGCGAAAAATCGAGAAGGAATTCCAGATTATTCTTGCCTTTCCTTTCTTTACCATTAAATACGCTGATTGCTTGTCACATACAGTAGATATGATCACATACTGATTATTTTTATGAAATGTAGTAAATATGCGGTCATTATAAAAGTTTATTGAGAAAGAACAAGAAATTAATTAGAAATTAAGAGAATTACTAAGAAATGCAAATTACATCTCGATTGTTTGAGTCTCGGCGCCATTTTGTCTTCAGATCTAAATGCCCTTTTTCACGTCCTATTTCAACCGAAATCCTCGTTCAGACTTAAAACAATAAAATTCAGAACAATTTCATCCCTATGAAGACCCAAATGAAGGCTAACAAGACGTAAAAAAGTTTTATTCATGATTTATAACAAAAGAAAAGAAGAGCGCGATGAGTTCCCGCCAGCGTTTTTTTGTTTGTTTGTTTGTTTTGTTGATGTGTTCGTTTTTCTTTCTTTCTTTCTTTTCCACGAGCTGAGAAATACGCCCTCTGGCATTTAAAATCCCGCCCTCACACGCCCAGAATGAGGATGAAAGAAAAAAGAAAGTAGAGTGTTGGATTTGCACCATGTGTTTTATTTTTCATGTTTTTTGTTTATTTTTTCCTCTCTCTCTCTCTCTCTCTCTTTCTCTCTCTCTCTCTCTCTCTCTCTCTCTCTCTCTCTCTCTCTCTCTCTCTCTCTCTCTCTCTCTCTCTCTCTCTCTCTCTCTCTCTTCTCTCTCTCTCTCTCCTCTCTCTCTCTCTCTCTCTCTCTCTCTTCTCTCTCTTCTCTCTCTCCTCTCTCTCTCTCTCTCTCTCTCTCTCTCTCTCTCTCTCTCTCTCTCTCTCTCTCTCTCTCTCTCTCTCTCTCTCTCTCTCTCTCTCTCTCTCTCTCTCTCTCTCTCTTTCATACAGATGATCTTATCCTTCCCTCGTTGTGGATAAAATCTTAAATAGACTCAAAGCGGAGGATTATTCTAACTGAGCCTGTGATGTCGGGATTTCATAGCTTTTGATTCATCTTTTGTTTTCATAATCATCATTACTTTCGCCGTCACGATTATTGTTATCATCTTGATTCCTTTATCGTTATTTTTCTCTTGGCTGTTGTTAGAGATAAAATGGATAGAAAATACAAAAAAAGGGAAGGATTTGAATTTCTTGGGAATAAAAAAGACGGCATGGTCATTGTATCATATGATAGATTGATAGATTAATGATAGATATAATTAAATATGTAAGGCAATCAGCATTTTAATAATGGAGAATATCCCCCCCCCCAAAAAAAAAAAATGCAATTATTTCCTGCTTTCTTCTGTTTTCCATTCCTTAAAAACGATCCGACATTCATTTAAAACTAAAAAAAGATACGAAATACCGACGTAACGGAATCGCACGTAGAATAATATTAATAGTGATATTATCTGAATATACCAAAATTTGGCATGAACAACAGAGGTACTCCTCAAGTGAATTGGAATACTAATATGAATTAATTTCGCTTTCTCTCTCTCCTCTCAGAATTTGGTTTCGCGAGAGCACTGCCGCACCGACGCCATATTTGCAAAGCGCCTTGCCTCCGACATTTTTTTTTTCTCTTTTTTTTTTTTTTTTTACGTTTGACTGTTAAAAGTTTTCAGAGTCGAGGTTCGTCAATGGTGACAACCCGATAGTACGATCAATGGCTCGCTTAAGGTAATAGAGAGAATGACATCCCGTTACAGATTAGAAGATAGAATGAAAAGATAGGAAATAGATAGATAATAAGAAAGAGGAAGAACAGAGAGTTATGGCCGGCGTTTATAAATGTTGTTGTTTGTTTATGTAAGTAAATATAACCGATGATATCAGATTAACTTTAAAAAGGAAGAGGAGAATTTTATAAGTTTAAAACGGGAGAGGAGAGAAGAAATTATGAAGAAAGTGAATTAGATGCGAAAGTAAAGAGATGCGAAACATCGAGAATAAATTATTTTTAGTGGACGATTTATTTCCTTTAAATGTGCTGATTGCTTGTGAAACATAGTAGATATGACCGCTTACCGACTATTCTAATGAAATAGAGTAAATATGCGGTCGTTATTCTTATTTATTTGTAAAGAAAACATGAAGGAATTTAGAT
>NW_028234417.1:9409561-9412061 GCF_977035675.1 Penaeus japonicus | reverse complement strand
CGCTCTTTTCATTCATTGCATTGTTAGTGTGATGACCAAATAATTTCCTTTACTTATGTACTCAGGGAACACAATTGCAATGTGTTTTACAGAGTTGAAAGAATGCAGGAACTTGCAAATTATCTACACCATCCTCTTAGTCAAAAAAAAAGAAAAAAAAAAAAGTCCTTTGAATTATCGTCCCCCAATTCTAATTATCAACCAATTTGAGAACGATCCTAGCAGAGACCAAGCTACCTGACCGTGACAAGCCAAACCGAAGATTCTATCCATCAGTCAAAGACAGTCAGGTCACGAGCCGCCCTCCTCCAACTGCCCCAACTTAGACACAACAGTGGCCCTCGAGTCCCTAAAGTAGTACCTAAGCGACCTGCTCTAACCTAATCGAGTCGGAGGGCCAACATGGCTACGGCCCTCAAACTTTCTATTAAATATGAGCTTCAGAGATGGCCATATATTGGAGGGGTAGAGGGTAGGGTGGGGGTGGGGGGCACGTATTGGAGGAGGAGAGGGTAGGGAAGGGGTTGGGGGGCACGTATTGGAGGAGGTGAGGGGAGGGTGGGGGGTGGGGGGCCATGTATTGGAGGAGGAGAGGGTAGGGTGGGGGGTGGGGGGGCACGTATTGGAGGAGGAGAGGGTAGGGTGGGGGGTGGGGGGGCACGTATTGGAGGAGGAGAGGGTAGGGTGGGGGGGCACATATTGGAGGAGGAGAGGGTAGGGTAGGGGGTGGGGGGGGCACGTATTGGAGGAGGAGAGGGTAGGGTAGGGGGTGGGGGGGGCACATATTGGAGGAGGAGAGGGTAGGGTGGGGGGGTGGGGGGGCACATATTGGAGGAGGAGAGGGTAGGGTGGGGAGTGGGGGGCACATATTAGAGGAGAAAGTAGGGGAGAGGAGGGACACATATTGGAGGAGGAGAGGGTAGGGTGGGGGTTGGGGGGCTCATGTTGGAGGAGGAGAGAGTAATGTGGGGGGGACACATATTGGAGGAGAGGGTAGGGGCTACTATGATACCATCTGGCCCACCACCAACCCAAGAAAACATGTCAAACTTGTCTTTGATCATCTTCCTAGGTCTCGGATAAAAAAATAAATAAAAAAAAATCACAAGGGGGCAAAGTTCGATAGGACAGCGCCCCATGAAGCTATTTTAACACTCCTGCCATATCCTTTTTGTCTCCTGTTGAGAAAACAAAATGAGGAAGGGCCCGGCAAGGGAGTGCTTAAAGACTATGACGCTGTTTGCCATTAATCTCAATGATATTATAAAGTCCCTTCTACCCTGGATGTTGCATGTGAATGTTTGAATCCATTTGCTCACAGTTGCAGAAAATCAGATTGTGTAATTCTTAATACACTCAGAATTTCGCGAAACTAGTCTATTGTTCTTCGTCTCCAAATTTAAAAGATGATGCTTTGGTTCCTTCGATCTTCCCAAAAACAAACCAATTGCATAAATTATATGTTTATGTATGTGTGTGTGTGTGTGTGTGTGTGTGTGTGTGTGTGTGCGTGTGTGTGTGTGTGTGTGTGTGCGTGTGTGCGTGCGTGTGTGTGTGTGTGTGTGTGTCGCGCGTGTGTGCACTCAATTATAGATTGTTAGATACAGATACATAGAGATAGATATATATGTATGTGTAATGTTTATCAGTAGCTTTCTTCCCCAGCTCTTACACTCAAAGTGTTTGCTTCATCACAACACCGAGGAAAGAGCAGATTTGATTTGGCAATGAACGCTCTTTTTGAAGGGGATGGGTCCGTTGTGATGATTCTTTGACATATTGTTGCATTAGCTACAGCGTGTAGTCTGTTCATCATCAGAAATCCTATTGTCAGCTAGTGCCTGTTGAAACGCATTATTTTGTTATCTTTTCTGTTATTGAGCTTTTAAGGGCTTTCCTTTTCACATACTGCATTGCAAGTTTTACGACAAATAAACTGAATATCAATCCAAAACCCACACGAGACTGCAAAGAGGGTGATTAGGTGTTTAAAACACAAATTATGCACACACACACACACACACACACACACACACACACACACACACACACACACAAACACACACACACACACACACACACACACACACACACACACACACACACACACACACACTCACTCACAAACACACAAGACATAGAAATTTTCACCTGCAGAAGATCTCTCACCCTCATAATCTCTTTCTTGAACAGTACTCACGGGTACCAGCAAGTCCACCATTAATTACAAGGCTCACGCAAGCAAGCTGGGCATTTAACGTTGTCCCTCATTCACCGAAGCCTTCAAGAAAGCAAAAGCTCTCGGATGAAGTCTGACTAATCACCTGATGACATCCTTGACAAACAACACTTACCAAGGAAGAGTACGAGTCTTGTTCTGTGATAGATAACCCGGACAGCGCCTCTGCAGCCATGACAGGCGAAAACTGACATCAATTCTGTCAGCATGGACACACTCACCTGAACGCTGTCTTCTGCACGAGTTGCGACTGGTCCGGCA
>NW_028234417.1:9362061-9364561 GCF_977035675.1 Penaeus japonicus | reverse complement strand
GACTCTTTGCGAACTTCGAAGAAATGTACGAAAAAGCGCGAAGTAGATTAATTCTGATTCTTACTTTACAATTTGCTTAATAACTTACAACACGCGATATCACCCGAAACAGCTAATTCTTCTCTTCTTGAAGCAAAAAAGACAAGACCTTGAAACTTAGATTTGCACACACATAATAGAAATAAACGAAAAAAAAAAAAAAAAAGAAACGACTCACTTTTCATATTCTTTATAGAGTGTGAAGATATGCATATATCTTGCAACGGTTAATACATGACCTATTCATATTCACTTGTAATCTTCCCAACGGTGGCAGAGGCTTTTGAAACTTTATGCGCAACGCTGACTCACGCCCGCCTACATTTCACACGCTCTTTCACTCCGCCTACAGGTTGTCTCATATCTCTTCGTTTTATGAATATTTTGTCTATCCATCTATCTATATACATCACACTCTCTGTTTGTGTACATACCTGTCTATTCATCTATCTATCTGTCTATCTATCCATGTATTCATATATTTGTCTCTCTCTCTATTCATATTTTTACCTATTTTTATTAAGTCTACGGTGCTGCCCGCCATATTTTACTTAGTTCCAATATGTGCCTTTTCTTGAGAAAAATGATATTTCTTTGTCTGTACTCTAAAATCAAGAGAAATTAGAAGGAAATTGACTTTTTGCAGGTTGTTTGAGATGCTCCCAGGCCCGTTTCACAAATTGCGTCGAAATTTCTCGTCAACATTGTGCAACGGACTGAAAACGCGAGTGCCCAAACGATACAATCACAGCCACACATACATGCACACACCTACACACGCACACACATAAATATGAATATATATATATATATATATATATATATATGTATATATATATATATATATATATATGTATATATATATATATATATTAATATATATATATATATATATATATATATATATATATATATATATATATATATATATATATATATATATATATATATAGATATATATATGTATATATATATATATATATATATATATATATATATATATATATATATATATATATATTATATATATATATATGTGTGTGTGTGTGTGTGTGTGTTTGTGTGTATTTGTGTGTGTATATGTGTGTGTATGTGTGTGTGTGTGTGTGTGTGGGTGTATATGTGACTCTTCCCTGGTCATTACTAAAATGCTGTCTAATAGTTTGTGAATATTTCGTACTTCATTAAGATGATATACTCATATGCTATTTTCCTTTAAACAATCCTGCGTTAGCAAAGTAATAGGAGAAATTCCGTTTTCTATTAACCTTTTTCATATCTCTATCTCGCTGCTAGCCTTAAATCAGTACTGGGCGTACGCGAGGTAAACACCAAACCATCCTCTTACCAGGTTGAAGACAAAAGTCCTGTGACAAAAGTTTACATTCCGCTGTTCCAAGAACCCCTTCCTCTGCAGTTTACTCGCTTTTGTTATGAACTTCAACCCACTCTGCTCCCCCTTTGTATTTTTTAAGCTTCCCCCCTGCTTCATTTCAAAAGAAGGAAAATTAGATAAAAAAAAGAGACCATGAAAAATGCAATAATAAACACCTTACGTAGTTAATCTCATTTCCACCGAAAAAGTTCATTATCCACAAACACCTCGCCCTCTGTTGGTTTTATCTGTCTACCCCCTTTTGTGTCACTGTTATTTAATAATTCATGGCTAGCCTCTTTCTTCGTCTCATTTTCAACGTTTAACCCAGTTTTTAAGCTTTGCAGTTCCGCCTTTTTTTTTTTTTTTTTTTTTTTTTTTTTTTTTTTTTTGGGGGGGGGGGGGGGCACATTCCATTTGTCTAGCGCTGAGGATTTAAAAGCTTTATAAGAAGCCTGTACAAATAGAAAAAAAGGAATGTTTTGTAAACTGTGTATATAACATAATTCCTTTGTCTCCCGCTTTGAGAGTACTGAGTGCTTTTATGTATCTCCTATTGTTAAATTTGGTTTGCTTATGCTAAATAGTAAGATCTTTTAATGCACACACACACAGACAAACACACACACACACACACACACACACACAAACCAAAAAGACCACTACGTAAAAACAAGAGGTATGGCAATAACTGCTTCTCTAATGTGTAAACAGTAAAAAAAACAAAAAAAAACATAATCAGGACTAGTGTAGTCTAGCTCGCATATGAAGTAATTAGCATGAACGTACAGTCAACCTTGCGCGTTGAAATAACGAATCTTCCTGAAGCTTCAGAACCACCACACTGGTCAGATGAATATGTCAATACAGTAAGAAAGGGAATAGCTATAGTAAGGTTAATGGTAAGGATGATGATAATGATTTTAATGATAATCATGGTAGAGTACTGACAATGATGAATATAAGGAGGAAGATAATGAATATGATATAATTGATGATGAAAATAACGATCATATATATATATATATTCTTTTATTACGATAATGATGATATGATATGATATGGCGATGATTTTTTATCATTTAT
>NW_028234417.1:9347061-9349561 GCF_977035675.1 Penaeus japonicus | reverse complement strand
TCGGCGTTTTTTTTTATCTTATTTTATTTCATTTTTTTATTTTTATTTTTTTTTTAAATTCAGATTGTCCTTTGTATAAATCAGATAAAGCAACGACCTAGCAGCAGTGGATTTCGAACCAAAAAAAAAAAAAAAAAAAAAAAAAAAAAAAAAAAGAGAAAGATATTCACACATCAACTGCGTATGGAGCGGGATACATCTATATCGCGTCCGGCATGGTTTTGCACGCTGAACATTCGAACTTTTTCGGAATTTTTGCTATGATCCAGTTTGTTTGCAGAAGCGTTTACGGCTCGCCAGCTCCTCCGCTCCGAGCTCAGTTCGTTAGAACCTGCAAGAAAATAGGAGGTCACAGTTAGTTGCCAGAGGATTGTGTGTTAGCTCTAATTCGTGAAAGGTTTTCCCCGAATTTCAAAATGCAATTTTTGATGTGTATGAAACGTACACATTCTGTGATGAATGCAATGTGTGTGCATATGAATATAACTATATATATATATATATATATATATATATATATATATATATATATATATATATAATATATATATATATATATATTATATATATATATATATATATATATATATATATATATATATATATATATATATATATATATAAACTATATATATATATATATATAATATATATATATATATATTATATATATATATATATTTATATATATATATATATATATATATATATATATATATAAACTATATATATAACTATATATATATAAATATATAACTATATATATATATATGTATAACTATATATATATATATATATATATATATATATATATATATATATATATATATATATATATATATATAAACACACACACACACACACACACACACACACACACACACACACACATATGTATACACATATATATAATGTGGAAGGTTATGTTTTAAAAATACTTGTTTGATAATCAACATTCAGCCTGCATTCAGCCTCTGTATTTATTTTTCTCCTTCACCCTCATCGCCGCACAACTACAGCCCTCTGTAGGAAACACCGAAGGATTTCTCTGTTCCTCAGAATCCCAGTCCGGTCATGTCCTTACAATCTAGCGTGCGATTGCAAGGTCGAAACTAGGGACGACCTTTCTCGCCCGTCTCAATTTAGAGTTTTTTTTATTTTTTTATTGTGAAAGTTAGTCTCTTTAAGTAAATACTGGTGTTTGACATCGTCCTTTGTGTTCCTCGTACTATACCAATTAACTTTCCCTGTCCCTTACCTTCACTTTGTTGGTGTCCAAAATATTCAATATCGGTGAATTTTAAGGCAAACTTTGGCTGGGGAACAGCTGGGTCATTTCCTCTGTATGAGCTAAGATATCAAAAAAAAAAATAAATAAAATAAAGTAAATAAATAGAGCAATGTTGTAAAAGCTTCATAAAGTTTCGCTCTTTCCTTTTTCATTCGGTGTTCATGTATAAGGTTTTAGTTCACCGAGTATCCGTTCTCGGTCGTTTGATTCCTATAGGCGGGTCTTCTTATAAACATGAGAACAGCTGTTTCTGTTTACGCCGAACCGACTGTGTTCGGGAAAGGAAACAGGAAACCACAAACAGAGGACCGAACAATAACTTTTTTTTTTGATATATAGTCTGATTCTTGATATATTTATTCATGTGATTAATCATATATACACACACACACACACACACAAAAACAAACACACACACACACACACACACACACACACATATATATATATATATATATATATATATATATATATATATATATATATATATATATTTATTTATTTATATGTATATATATTTAGATATATGTATATATATATATATATATATATATATATATATATATATATATATATATGTATTTATATATTTACATATATATATATATATATATATATATATATATATATATATATTTTTTTTTTTTTTTTTTTTTTTATGGATATCTATTAATTCATTTGTTCGTTTTTTGTTTAAACATTTCTTCCATATGTGGATATTATCAAATGGCTTCTCGTGTTACTATATATGGCTTCTTAATCTATCTATCGCATAGGAAGCACCGCCCCGCTTCAATCACACCCACACACTTAATTAATTATGTACAGTAAAGGGCAAAAGTTCTCACCCATTTCAGAACTGATCAGTTTGAGTGTTTCTGTGACACGGAGAAGCACACTCTGAAAGGTCCTGTTTATGGAATGCAAATCCAGTCAAACGGCTTAAGAAATATAAAATTATTACAGTAAAATAGTGAGCGAAATGTTTCCCTTACGTCGCTACCTAAGCGGAACTCTCACGGAGGGAAAAAAAATGATAATGAAATCATGCGAAATACTTCTCAATTTTACTGTTTGCAGACAGTATACAGTTGGGATCCGTGGCTTTCAGTTTTCTTTTTTTTTTTTTACTTTACTCGCTTTCAGAATTGTTTTGAAAACTTCATTTTTGTGTTTTTGGTACCGATGCGAAAGAGTGAGTGAGAGAGA
>NW_028234417.1:9294561-9297061 GCF_977035675.1 Penaeus japonicus | reverse complement strand
CTATCTCTATCTATCTCTATCTATCTATCTATCTATATCTATATATCTATATATCTATATATATATATATATATATATATATATATATATATATATATATACATACGTATATATATATATGTGTGTGTGTGTGTGTGTGTGTGTGTGTGTGTGTGTGTGTGTGTGTGTGTGTGTGTGATTGTCATTTCATACGGGACGCGAACATAAACCTCCTCACAAGAAGAGATACTCGTAAATACCTGCAGAGGACTCGGTCAACCCAGAATAACAAAAAGGAACCCAAACCCAAGCCACTGAGACCGAACTGCGCGCGCGACTTCATCCAACCGGAATTATGGAGGTCAAACAGCGCGTTTCCTCGAGAGCTCTCAGCAACTCTCGGAATTTCGTATTAGTTATGACCAACATGCAGGCGTAAGGGATCAAAGCCATCCCAAGCCGCGGGCTGTTAATCGACCTCACCTCCCTGTTTGAAGGACTCGAGGCTTCCGAAGAGACCACCTAATTCTCGGAGTGGTCGTTGGAGTGGCGTGGAGTGTTGGTTGGTACTCGGAAACCTCCGACGAAGGGTTTCTTCTTAATTATCGAAGTAGATAATTTTTAGAGAACAGTTACGTGCATATAATGTTTTGTTGCCTCTCGTGCTCCGCTAAAATACTTTCTGAAGCGTACCACCCAGTTTTCTGAGTATGAAATGCTTATCTTTGAGATAATAAATACCCACACCTAATGCTTTGTTGAATGGGCTGTTCAATCGACCTTACCTCCCTGTTTGAAGGACTCGCGGCTTCCGAAGAGACGACCTAATTCTCGGAGTGGTCGTTGGAGTGGCGTGGAGTGTTGGTTGGTACTCGGAAGCCTCCGACGAAGGGCTTTCTTATTTATCGCTCGCAGGTGGCTTATGGTCACGTCTTTTCACGAAATCTTGTCCCTTGATGATAACCTGAGTGGAAGTGGAACTGTGGAACATTGGTGGACTTTTATGGCATCACGAGATTGTTGTTTTTTTCCTTTCGTGACGTCAAATCTGCGTGTAGGAGGTCGCAGGCATGAGCTCCCTTGACAGTAAAGATTATAAAAATGATATTAATAAAAAGACATTGCGGGTAAAAGCATAGTTTATTACAACGCAGCTCTTAATACGATAGCCATAATTAAACCACCCGCTCTGTTTTAATCACAGCCTATTCCGCAAAGGCATTAAAACAATCTTTTTCCATACGAGACAGCAGACATCCTTGTTATGACAACAAACTGACAGTGTGGTGAAAGGGACGGCCGATGTGATTAAGCCTGAGCCAGCATAATGTCGTTAAGCTCATAAATGAATTACGATATGTGGCTTCTGAATTCCCGGTTTTTGGTTCGTTACCTTTCATTATCTTGAAACGACGTGGTTCCCTTTAAAAAAAAAAGAAAAAAAAAAAAATCTGATGCAAGAATTGGTTAATCATTAAACTCAGTGTATTTCTTTTTTTTTTTTCTTTTTTTTTTTGTCCTCGTCAATGCATAATGCAAAAATTGCATTACTGCACTGCACCAAAATTGCTATTGTTATGGTTATGATGTTTTTTATTGTTCTTATCAGTTTATTTTCATTTCTATTGTTATCAATATTATTATGATAACTAATGTAATTACCAAGACCATCTATTACAATCATTATCAACATCATTACTATTATCATTATGATCATTATCCCTATCATTATTACCCTTGTAATAATTATCATTATCGTCATTGCTACATATCCCAATCATTATTATAATTAATAATCTTGATAATAAGAACATCTAAAATGATAACAATTGTTATTGGAATTATTATCCATCTCAGTAAAGATGTTAATCATACGATCGCTAAAATCCTTTCGATCGAGCGAATGTTAGTTAGAGTCAAAAGCAATCTCGGTACTTTCACATGAAGTATAAAAGGAGAAATGAAAACTGTATTCTTTTTTACTTTATTACTTTCCAGGTATTTCAAAAGCTCAATGGCTTCCAGTGCAGTGTACAGCAATTGGCAATTGTGTGTGTTACTATATGCTTCAGTGAGTGTGAGTGTTTGTTTGTTTGTTTGTTTGTGTGTGTGTGTGTGTGTTTGTGTGTGTGTGTGTGTGTGTGTGTTTGTGTGTGAGTGTGAGTGTGTGTGTGTGTGTGTGTGTGTGTGTTATATACATATATGCATTATATATGTAAATATATATATATATATATATATATATATATATATATATATATATATATATATATATATATATGTGTGTGTGTGTGTGTGTGTGTGTGTGTGTGTGTGTGTGTGTGTGTGTTCAATCACAACATGCCCACAATATAAGGCTTTCCACAATATCTATAACAAACAACTTTTTCTTTCCTTTTTTGCTCAACCTGTTGCCATACAGCTCCTTGATCGAGATTGGAATCGCTATCCCTTATATCCAATATAGAAGCCAAATTTGTAATGTTAGACTCTTCACTATAATCACTTAATGATAGATCAA
>NW_028234417.1:9254561-9257061 GCF_977035675.1 Penaeus japonicus | reverse complement strand
TAACTACAGTAAACATTATTTATCATACTATATTTAACTACAGTAAACATTAAATATCATATTACATTTAACTACAGTAAACATTAAATATCATACTATATTTAACTACAGTAAACATTAAATATCATACCATATTTAACTACAGTAAACATTATTTATCATACTATATTTAACTACAGTAAACTACAATAAACATTAAATATCATACTATATTTAACTATATTAAACATTAAATATCAAACTATATTTAACTACAGTAAACTACAGTAAACATTAAATATCAAACTATATTTAACTACAGTAAACATTAAATATATTATCTTTAACAACAGTAAACATTAGATATCATACTATATTGAACTATAATAAACTACAGGAAACATTAAATGTATTATCTTTAACTACAGTAAACACTAAATATATCATCTTTAACTACAGTAAACATTAAATATATTATCTTTAACAACAGTAAACATTAGATATCATACCATATTTAACTACAGTAACACGCTAAACATTAAACATCATATTATATTTAACTACAGTAAAACGGTAAACCACAGGCGAAGATTGAAACAAGGGCCACTCACAAACGCTTGTTAATAAACCTAGAAAATAATAACGAAGAGAATACAAAAAATAAACATAGAGAGAACTATTGCGTTACATGTATAGCCTACTATCTAATAAGTACAGCTTATATGGATGAAAACGAAACATAATCAAAGCAAAGGTTTGTTCGTGAAGGTACGAGTTTCTTCAGCTACTGTGCCAAGATCTAGGGGGCAGTGTTGCCTTGATTTGTCAACACACATGACAGCAACCTTCATTACAAGTTCTCTTTAGACGTTGAAATGCCAGTCCAAAGTATACATTTTTATATATTAGCTGTAGGATAGTGTATGATTTACAAAATATACGATTTTTTTTAATGGACAAACCACCTAATAATCATGGCTGGACCTGCCTTGCCGATTAAAGAGCAAATCATGCATATGACAGCTTTCATAAAATAGAACCAAAAGCATTTCTTACACATAGCCTAATCTTATTTATTTATTTTTTTACTATTTCGGAACTAATTAAAAATCATAATGTACTAACAACTCACTCTTTTGGCATTAATGACATTTTTCTACTTCCCCTGAGAACTGATATTAATTAAAGTTATGTTGTTACGTTAATTAAGTACAATGCAAAACCTTTTAAAATCTGCTGTATCAAAATCATAAAAAGAAAATGAATATAAATGACTGCATATAACCTATTTTCGTTTCAATATTGTATGAATGATATAAGGAACACAAAATATGAAATGATTTTTTTGAAGCTCGCCGCTCAAACCGTGGTAGAAATGCGATGATTTTGTTTTCAGCAGTTCACAAAAACATTTCTGAAAAAATAAACGAACACAAGATGTAATTACCTTTGCTATTATGTTTCTTTCATCACGGAAAAAAAAATGCATGCAACCATTTTGAGGAATTATTCCCCTATGAACCACTGGGTGACACGCGTAGCTAATTCTCAACGTTGCTCATACACTACATTTGTCAACTCTTCAACACTGGTTGTCTTCTATGCTTTGATTTCTCTTCTATATAATTCTATTCGGTTCTTCAATGTACGTTTGGGTACCCTGGGCTGGAACCACGAGGGGGTAGGGGGGTGGGGTGCTATTATTTTTCAGATAACCAACACACAATTTCATGATATTAGTCACATTAATAATAAAAGTAGTGATATTTAAACTGAAATACTATTAAAGAAAACTTTGCAAGAACGATAACTGGATTTAAAAGTTGCTGTCAAAGAGAAAATACACTGTGCTGCTCTGTTGCCGTAGCAATATTTTAGTCCGTAAATTGTTGCGGCTACTCGCTATGATGTTAACGTGATCAAATAAAAATGTTATAAAGATCGTATGATTGCTACTAAGGAGAACATTAACAACAACCGCAAATATGACTAAAAATGCTAATGTATTGATATTAGTTATAAAAATAATGTGAAAAAAAAACGGACTAAACTCAAATCTCAATACGTTTGACAGTGACGATCAGATTATTGATATTAATCGCACCATTCAGATTATAACAAAAGTTTCTAATGATAAGGATTAATGTTATATTGGTACACCTGTCAAAAGATTAATGGTCCTCTCTTAGAAGCTGCCATTTTTCCCCTTCCAGTTGCCAATAGCTTTTATCTCACTTGTTACAGCCACTCACTCCTCTAGACTGAATCGTTTTATCATGAAGAGAAAATGGACATCCGCTAATAACTGCATCCTGAGTCTTTCGTTCGCTTAAATATGGTTGTTAAAATGTTAAAGAGAATGATTGAAAAATGAGCTCTTTTGAAATAGGCTTATTTTGATCTACAAAACGGAGGATTATACGTCTATGAACCTTTTATACTTCACTGAATATAACAAGCTAATGATATATTCCCTGTATAGCCCTGAGCATGAAACATGATATACTGATAAATATTTAAA
>NW_028234417.1:9242061-9244561 GCF_977035675.1 Penaeus japonicus | reverse complement strand
ATTTATATATTCTTACAAATATACCACACACACTCCACACACCACACAACAAACAACACTACAAACATACAGGCACACAACTCCCACACACATATATAAATTCATATATATACAAATATAATTATATATTACTTTTATATATATAAACAATATATATACATTATATATTATAAATATATATATATATATCTTATAACTCAATTTATTAACCACTGTATATATATATATGTATAAATACCATGCGAACTTAACATATTTATTTTACTATGCATATAATCTGTTTGGAATAATCTGGATTATATAAATATATATTATCTATATATATATATATTTCATATATAATATTATATAAATATATAATACATATATATAATATAATATAAATATAAATCATATATATAATATCCTCAATAATGAATTATCTAAACACATAAATATGTAGTATATATAAATATAAATATATTATATATTTATATGCATATATATATACATCATAAATAAATATATACATCCCCACCCACACCCACCCAAAAATATTATTAAATAAATATATATATATATCATATATATATATATATATTAATCTATATATATATATATATAAATATAATATGTATGAATGTAAAATGCCACACACATTACACACACACACAACACCACACAAACACAACACACATATAAATATATATATATATATAAAAATATAATATATGTATATATATATATATAAATATACATGGTCTGGTATTAGTAACAATACACCTAGGGCTTACCCGGTGTGTACGCATATATACAAAGTCTACATGTGCACATATACGCATTGAAATTATAATGTACTAATACAGTCATGCATTTTCACAAAGTACACACACACACACAATATATATACATATATAAATAAATATATATATATCTATATAAATAATCTCATATATATATATTTAAAATATATATAAGTGTGGTGTGTGTGTGGGAGTGTGTGTGTGTGTGTGTTGGTGTGAGTGTGTGTGCGTGTGTGTGTGAGTGTTATGTAATATAAAATATATCAATAAAAACTAATATATATATATATATATATAAATATATATAGAGAGGGGGGGGAGGGGAGAAGAGAGAGAGAGAGAGAAGAGAGAGAAGAGAGAGAGAGAGAGAGAGAGAGAGAGAGAAAGAAAGAAACAAAGAAAGAAAGAAAAGAGAGAGAGAAGACCCAAGAGAGTAAACGTATCTAGTAATATATCTAAGAGCTACGTACACCTTGTCGTTAGTTTACGTAAATAACACTCGGGCAACCGTACGTCCCGAAACATTTAATGAAATTACTAATTCACTCAGAATATCGGAGTGTGATTTTTCTCAATGATGTTTGAAAGGGCCACAGTTACACGTATCGAACCCTTGCACTGATGTGGCATCTCTTGGAAACGTAGTCACGATGTTTGTCTCATTTTCTATTTGTTTCCTGGAATGGTATGTGTTTGGATTAGAAAGATAGTCCTACATACTCAAAGACTCGCAAATCATTACTTTATTCAATAGAAGTAGGAGATTTTGTGACAATTCTATAGTATAAGAAGAATAACTGAGTAAACGTGATATAAGTGCAAAAAAGGGGAGAAAAAAAACTGCAATGTGTGTGTGAGAGTGAGGTATATATATTATAAAAAATATATATATGGATATTATATATATATATAAAAAATTATATATATATAATATATATTATATGTATATATATATACATATATATATATATAAATATACATAATAAGATATATAATATATAAATATATATATATATATATAATGAATATATAATATATATAAATATATATATATATAACAAAATATAATTATATATAACAGTAATATATATCATATATATATATATATAAATAAATATAATATAAATATATGATAAATCTTAAATATATATATATATATATATATATATATATTTATATATATATATATATATATATAAATACATATATATATATATAATATTTATATAAAATATATATATATATAAATACATATAAATATATATATATATATATATATAAATATATTTTTATAAATATATATATAAATATATAAATATGTTGTTTGTTTATGGGGTGTAGTGGTGTGTGTGGTGTGTGTGTGTTGTGTTGTGTGTGTGTGGTGTGTGTGTGTGTGTGTGTTATATATATATATATATATATATATATATATATGTATATAATATATATATAATATATTTATGTTGTGTTTTATATATATATATATATATATAAAATAATAAAATATATATATATTATAATATATAATATATAATATATACATATATACAATAATACATATATATCTAAATATGTGTAGTATAATATATATAATTATAATATATATATATATATATATATAATATATATATAAATATATATATATATATATATATATATATATATATATATAATATATATAATACATATATACATATAAACATATTTTTTTCATATAA
>NW_028234417.1:9204561-9207061 GCF_977035675.1 Penaeus japonicus | reverse complement strand
AACCGCCCACACACACACACAGCACACGAGCACACACACACACACAACACACACACACACACACACCACGACACCCTACCCACCCTCACACTCAACACACCACACAAACACACCCACCCAACCCACACCCACACACCACAACATAACACTCCCACCACCCACACCATACCACCACCCCCTCACCCCTCTTGTCCCACCTCATCCTTGACTCCCACACAACCACATGCCCACCACCCCAGACACTGGACCAGCAGACTAACCCACCCCTAAAAACTCCACCCAGACCCCCATGTCTACACTAACTAAACTCACCCCCTAGCATGGCAAAGAGTGCACCAATGTGCTAGAACGTGTGTTTAGCCAACGTACTGGCGTATTCACAGAGCTGAGATAGCATGCCACTGGCAACTTTACGCAAATATACAATATATATAGCAGTTTCTTTTTACCGCCACTAACAATAGATCACGACCCCATAAATTTTAAACCCTTCGATATTTACAAACCATCCAACCCACAACAGGACTTTTCCATACCCATAATCGGCGTAAATGGCTTTTTTCTGTCCTCTCGCCACAAACTATCCTGTTATATGAGAGAGTGTCAAATATTTACGACTGTGTGTTTATTTCTATCTCTCTCTCTCTCTCTCTTACTCTTTCGCTTTATTTGACTGTATGTCAAAAGCCCTTTATCCCATCTCTCTGCCTCTCTCTCTCTCTCTCTGTCCGTACGTCAATCTGCCTCTGTGTAAATTAAATCTCTACCTCGATAGCTGTTTGTTTCTTTCTCGCCCTCTGTCTGTCTGTCAGTGTCTGTCTGTCTGTCTGTCTGTCTGTTTCTCTCTCTTTCTCTCTTTCACTCTCTCTCTCTCTCTCTCTCTCTCTCTCTCTCTCCCTCTCTCTCTCTCTCTCTCTCTCTCTCTCTCTCCCTCTCTGTCCATCTCTCTCTCTCCTCTCTCCTCGACTCTCTCTCTCTCTCTCTCGTCTCTATCTCTCTCCTCTCTCTCTCTCTTTCTATCCTCTCTCTCTCTTCTCATCTCGCACACCACACAAACTATCTCTCTATTTCACTTGTGTTGTAAATAATATATATATATAATATATATATATATATATATATATATATATATATATATATATATATATACATATATATTAATATTATATATATATATATATTATATATATATAATTATATATAATATCATATATATATATATATATATATATATTATATTATGCACAAAAATAAACATATTATGTGCATATACATATTCGTGTTATATATATATATCATATATATATTATACATATTATATATATATATATATATATATATATATATATATATATATATTTATATATACTATTAATTACTCACAACATATATATATATATATATATATATATATATATATATATAATATATATAGTAGTAGATAGATTTCTCTCTCTCTCTATCTCCTGCTTTCTCTCTCTCTCCTCTCCTCTCTCCTCTCTCTCTTTCTTCTCTCTCTCCTCTCTCCTTCCTTCTCTCTCTATATAAAGATATATAATATAAATATATCTATATATAATAATTATATATATGAATATACCCAATTATATATATATATAAAATCAATATATATATGTATATATATATATATATGTAAATTTAGATAATTATGATATAATATTGAATATAAATATATATAATATATAGAGTTATATATATAGTATATATATAATATAAATAAGATAAAACGAATATATAATATTTATAATATATATAATTATCACAATTTATATTTATAAATTATATATATATAATATACGCGAGCGTCTGCGCGAGTGGACAGCGATATGAATATAAATTATTATGTAATATCTATATATATATATATACTTCATCTAAGAGTATATATAACTATATAATATAATATATATAGTTATAATATTATAGATATATATATATATAAAATAACAAAGTTCATAAACCGACAAATTAGAATAAAGGTACAGAAGTATGAATGAATACAATCTCTTGCGTGTTTAGATATTCATCTCATTCATTGGCCTTTCTTCTACACTCACAATAAACAATATATATATATATATATATCATATATATATATATATATATAAATATAGATATATATATATAGAAAATATATATAAATATAAATATATTATTATATATATATATATATATATATATATATATATATCCATCATCAAACATCATCATCATCAACATCAGCCTGTATCAATCCACTGCAGGAACGTAAGCCTCTCTCAATTCTTTTCCAGTCATTCCGGTCTTGTGTCCCTCTGATTCCAGTTTAACTCTCCCAGCGAATTTTGCTATTTCATCATCCCCAGCCATCTAGTCATTGGTATTGCCTGGGTCTTTATATATTTATATAGATATAATATATATAGATAGTATATATAGATATATATATAATATATAGATATATATATGATATATATAAATAGATATATGTATATATATA
>NW_028234417.1:9142061-9149561 GCF_977035675.1 Penaeus japonicus | reverse complement strand
CGAAGTTGTATTATAACACAAAGCTATACAAGTTCTGATTCTGTAGCCTATAGTTGGGTAAGGCGTAATTAGTTTGAGGCGATTTTCCCCGACGACTCATACACACACACACACACACACTCACATACACACACACACACACACAGTTAATCTATTCTCTGTTTTTATCCATGATCTATGATCGACAAAACCTCTCCTTTTGAGTCCTTCTTGTCTTTTCGCTTCCAAACCACCTATAAAAACTATCTGTAGTACTTTTACTTATTTAGATATTAGTAAGCTTGATAAGACAAGTAAAAAAGAGAGAGAGAGAGAGAGAGATAAAAAAAAAGAGAGAGAGAGAGAGAGAGAGAGAGAGAGAGAGAGAGAGAGAGAGAGAGAGTGGAGATGAGAGCAGAGAGAGTAGAGATGAGAGGAAGAGAAGAGAGAGAGAGACGAGACAGAGACAGAGACAGAGACAGAGAAAGAGCGGAGAGAGAGAGGACAGCGTGGGAGAGGAAGGAGGGGGGGGGGGAGAAAAAGAGAAGAGAGAGAGAGAGAGAGCCAGAGACAGATGCCAGGAGACAGAGACAGAGAAGAGACAGAGACAGAGCCCGCGGCCAGAGCCGAGGAAGAGACAGCGCCAGAGACAGAGACAGAGCAGAGCCCGCGCCAGCGACGAGGACAGAGACAGAGACAGAGACAGAGACAGAGACAGAGACAGAGACAGAGACAGAGACAGAGACAGAGAGAAAGAGAAAGAGAGAGAGAGAGAGAGAGAGATAGAGAGAAACAGAGACAGAGACAGAGACAGAGAGAGAGAGAGAGAGAGAGAGAGTAAAGAATGATCCCCGAGCTCGACAGAACCGACCCGCAAATCTTTTTTTTTTTTTTTTTTCTTTCTTTTTCTTTCCGCTGCGTGACATACGTCAACGGGAATAAACTTCGTCTGTCAACCGACCTCCCATTAGCCTGAAATGACAAGGGACGACAGTGAGGCTGGACAATCGAGGTATTTGTAGAGGTCTCAGAAAGGCAATATGTCGAAAATGCGGGAGATTTCAGGCTGCTCAAGAGATATGGTGATGGCAGTGCTAGAAATATGGTGATAGTGAAGAGGATTGTGATATTGGTGATAGTGATATTAATAATCAAAACAGGGCCGATGATGGTTATGGTGTGGAGGAGGAGGATGGTGATGATGATGACGACGAAGATGATATTGATAATTGTGATGATTATAATAATGATAACGATAAAAAATATGATAATGATAGATGTATTTGTAGTGACAATTATAGCAATGATGATTGTACTAGTAATAGTAATAATAAAAGTAAGAGTAAAAGTAGTAAAAGTTATAATGAAATGATGACAAAATTAATAATGAAAACAATAACAGTGATAATGATAATAATAATGATAATTACAATGATAGTAGTAATGATAATGATATTAATAATGATGATAATGATCATAATAATGATAATGATAATAATAATAATAATAATAATAATAATAACAATAATAATAATAATGATAACAATAATGATGATGATAATAGTAATAACAATAATTGTAATGATAATAATAATAATAATAATAATAATAATGATAACAAGATAAAAATGACAATAATGATAGTAATGGTAATAACAATAATTATATAATGATTAGAATGATTAAAACGGCAGTAATAATAACACAAGTAAAAATAATAATAACAACATTGACAATAACAATAACAATAACAAGAAAAACAACAATAAACACAGCAATGATAAAAATGAGAATCACTGACAAGTTAACGAAAAAACGAAAACAAAAGAAAAGAAAACAACAACATAATGTTAATAATCCTCATTTTATATATCAAATGCAATAGAAATTACTTTGCATAGCTATCTGACATCATTCACATGTTGAAAGCCCTGCAACATCATCAGATAATTGCAATTGTCCTGCTTGCTTGTGGATCCGGCAACATGGTCTCATTACGTTAGTTTCCTTGTGCTTGCGGAGGCAGAGGACAGAAGAGAAGACAGAGTGTTCCGTGCTAAAAGGCATTAAATCAACTTGCCTGGGTATGAGATTACATTTGGTCTTTGAAGGTTCGGGTTCAGTCCCAGATTTTGGTCTTGGCGAAAGTAATGTTTCTGAAATAATGCGATAAAGCTCGGGAATAAGATATTATCAGGGGGTCCGTAATTCACTTGCTCCGGTTTGGAAAACAAGTGTATTTCCTGCGTGGGAAATTAGTGTGGTTGATACTGTCTGTTGATGAAATGAATGTGCATCGCGAACTTGGTAATCTAACCTTTTGTTTTCTGGGAAGTGAATTAGAGATGAGCTTTCATTAGAGGATGGGGATGTGAGATATACGTGTGTGCTTATAATACAATTATTGTTATGATGATGATTATTAATGTTATCTTTATTGTTGTTAGTATTGTTGTCTTGGCAGCGATACTGATAGAGATTGTCACAGTCATCATTATTATTGTAATTTTTGTATTATGTTCAACGAGAAAAGTTCATTTTGATTAAACTATCTCAGGAACAATATTAATCAGATAATAAAATTCAGTCAGTATAGGACAGAACTGATATCTATAGTACATATTAACATTATCATAAAACTAACATTGCCTTTGTAAATATATTTGACTCTTACGTTGGACCAGGCTATGGACACAACCTGCAGTTTACATTTCCGCTCGATTTTAAAAGTTGTAACTTATACATATACTTTGCGTACACAAAAAATAATTTAAAAAGCTACAAGAATTTACCGAAACTCACTTTGCCTCGAATCTTGGTTACTACAAGTGAAAATAAGACATCATCTCCCTGGATTCGGGTTCCGATTAAAGTGACGGTGCGCGGATTCGATTCAAAGCCAGGAAGGTAACTAGCCTGAACGTTAGGGAACCACTAATCTAAAACACTAACTACAACACGACGCCTAAAACATAAAAGTAGATGCATCATACATAAAAAAACAGTAAGACTAGGACACACACTAGGTTCCATAGATCCACGAACAAGCCGACCTCGGTTCCACTTTCTGGCCAGGTTCCACCAACACCTCCACGTCAACAAGTCATACGTTCCACCAAGACTTTAATGACTTTCGATGCACTTTCAGACTGCTTCCCGCCGTCTCGCAAATCTGCTTCGAACTCGGAGTCTCCTTCCAGCTGACATCAACGGCGGGGGAGCCATTGATCTCTGAAGACAATGGACACGTCACTGCATCGGCAAAATCGAATTTATGGACCGGGGAAGTTGCAGGAATAGCAATCCCGTCTCGGTCTCGGTCTGTCATGCGACCCGAAGTGTAAACACGAGAGAATTCCGGTCCAGCTGTAATACCGGTACGACTGAAATTTCCTCGCCATGAGTGAAGGCGGATGGGAGTAGTAAATATCGAGGGATAGTATGGGGGGAAAAAATGGTCGTAAAAGGTTAGTTGTGCCTAAATCCACGCATCAGAGATTTTGAGAAGGGTTTTAACTCTCTTGCGCTCATTCAACACACGAATATTGGAAACAGGGAAAGCATGGGAGAAACTAATTCAATATTGTGAAAAATAACGATTATTATGGTAGAAAGATAAATAAGAGATTATGATATGTGTTATTATGATATTATGATAGAAATTAAATTAGATCTATCATAAATTATGATAGAAAATAAAGACAAAAAAACATTAATGACATATCATTATCTTATCATTACAATTTGTCATTTTCTATCATCATCATCACTTATTGTAATCATCACTACTAATGATGCAACCAACTGTCATTGGCGTCTCCACGGATTCTCCTAGAGCAAGTGAGGATGAGTTTTCAATTTGACTATCATTGATGCTGCATTTTACACCTCTTCATTATTTGTGTCCTTATCGTTCTTATCATGTTATGGTATATATTCACTGCAAATCTACGTATTACTAATATCATTTTCATTTATCTTTTCGTTAATATCCTTACTACAACTCACCTATTCTGCAATATACGAAATGGATGGCTTTACAAACGAATGGAGAAAGCATTCTTAATAATTTCGGTTTTATGAATATTAAATTTATGTGCACTGCAATGGGAGTAAAGGCTTTGACTATAACAGATGTTGCATAATCCGATAATTTCTGCTCCTTTTGATATATGCATTAATATCCTTCAACTCTCTTGTTAAGACTTCACCCTTGATATAAACGCCTTTTTTCCAACAACATTATTCGCTTTGCTTACAGCACTGTATCGACTTTAAACCCTGGTTGCTGGACTGTAGCATGTCGTGCTTTGTTGCAAAGGGTTTTGTTATCCTGTCGACCTTTATCATTTGTTTGTTTACTTTAAAAAATCTTAATGGCTTATAGAGGTGTGATATTTCAAGGTATAAACTGGGATTGGATATGAATAAAGCAATTGTAGAGAGATAGATAGATAGCAAGAAATACTCAGTCGGTACGAGGCCGTTATGAAATTGAATGGAATTTGAAATTGATACGATGAATGCGAAATGCATGCAACGCGTGTGCAACAAGAGAGAAATATTGAAGATGCGGGGGAACAAGTCCTCTCACGAGACTAAGGGACGTGTACAGGCATTCATGCTAGGCATATCTGGCATCCACTTCTTTGCTTTCACTTTTGTTGCATGTTTGATGTAAAACCACGCGTGTATGGACTGAACAGAGAGCCATTATATGCACTAAAGCTATTTTGCATTGTCAACACGGATCATTATTGCATCTCCTAAGTTTAGTTCACCCTGCAAATGCATCGCCCATTGTAGGACGTCCTCCTCACAGATGTGTGCGAATTGTGTGTGTGATCAAAGGATATTAATCTCATGTGGCTCCTGATGGCTCCTGAAGGATCCTACGTAATCAGGATCCCGGACACTTCATGTGTTTCGAAGCGTATCTCATGCACGTCGGGAGTGGATTCTAAAGATCGTGATGATTGGCGAGATTGGAAATGTAATATGGCTTCAAAGGAGCTTGATTCAGGACAGCAATTCGCTGATATGTATCACATTATTGAAAATGTACATGTGCAGGCACGAACGCGAACACACACACACATAGACAGACACACAGACACACACACACACACACACACACACACACACACACACACACACACACACACACACACACACACACACACACACACACACACACACACACACACACACGCACACACGCACACACGCACACACGCACACACACACACAGTAATCAGTATTTACATGTCCTTATATACATGTCAGTAATCAAAGAAGCTAATAGAAAACAAAACAAAACAAACAAACTAAGAAATTATACTTTCCAACGAGACAGATCATAAAAAACGATAAAACGGTTTTGCAGAGAATTACTTCCCGAAAAAAAAAACGGTTTAATTGATACGGAAAAGCAATTAATCATTCCATGCAAGCATCAGGAATTCGGTCTTCGTACTCAGAACTACAACGAAACCCATTCCGAGAGGAAGGCATATGGAAGGGGATTGTCAGAACATCGGGCTATATTAGCTACTTAAGGTTTAATTACAACATGAGATATACCGAGGAGCGTTTTATTAGCCATAAGGTTCATATCTCCTTATCCCTTTCTCTCATTGCCCTTCTCGAGTTCCATTACAACGCACACGCTCACACATCAGTATGTATATATCTATATGTATATATATATATATATATATATATATATATATATAGATATATATATATATATATATAAATATATATATATATAATAGTATATATTTATTATTTATATATATAGTATGTGTGATGTGTGTGTGTGCGAGTGTGTGTATATATATAATATATATATGTTAGGATATGAGTGATATATGATAATATATGTGTTGTGAGTGAGTGTGTGAAGTGAGTGTGGTGTGTGTGTGTGTGAGTTCGATGAGTGAGAGTGAGAGTGAGCAGTGAGAGTGAGAGTGAGAAAGAGAATGATGTGAGAGTGAGAAAGAGAATGAGAGTGAGAGTGAGAGTGAGAGTGAGAGTGAGAGTGAGAGTGAGAGTGAGAGTGAGAGTGAGAGTGAGAGTGAGAGTGAGAGTGAGAGTGAGAGTGAGAGTGTGCCACAATGAATGCTGGCATTAAAGAATATTCTTGGGAAAACACGGAAAGACATATAGTTTATCTTCTCTCTTAAAGGAAAACTTACAAAATGAAGGAAAGAAGATCTAGAGAGAATTTTGCATTTGTCATGTTATGCTAGAGAGAAGAAATATATGATTGCATGATTTGAATAATTCTGTATTTAAGGAAAGATACACCAACAGGATGTAGAAATCCTTTGTTGACGTATTTCAAGTTTTTCTGTGAAGCTGAGGATAATTATAAACAGCTTAATGTATTAATTCTCTGTATCCCATTTCTCGTTTGGTAGCAGGATGCCAAATGTTATACATAAATAATTACATGAAAACTAATGGTACTTTTGCATTTCTGTTTCTTTTCGGTCTGGTAAACCTGCATTAAATAATCCACTTTCATGGTAAAAAAAACTCTAATAAAATATAACGAACTACACAGAATGATTATGTGCGGAAATGTATATATACGAGTATATCTCAAACTTTTAACATAAATTAGAAATAACCTCAACTAACTTCATTACACGAGACTCTGGTCAACAGTATATTCACACCTAAGTGATATCTGCACCCCAACTCATCAATATTCTGCATCTCACTATGCAAGACACAGAACAGGTCCCGCTGTTCATTACAATCGCCAGAGCTAAGAGGTAGCTGTCCCCGCATTCATAGACTACTTAGGGACAATCTTGCCATTGTGTCCCGCCCTTTCCACTAATTGAAACGCAGGGGATATAGTAGTTCGTGTGTACATGTGGGCGTTTGGTGAGCGCAAGTTAGGCTATGCTGGGCGCTTGAATTGCGGTGGTCTTTCCGCCGGTGGTTGTTTGTTTATGAAGGTTATGATGTTGATAGTTTTTTATGTATTTAGGCGTTATTGTTTGGATTGATTTTTATAGATATGAGGTTATATATTTAAATATAAATAGAGTTGGATGTATATTGAGTGTATATTTTTATATTTATTTATATGTTTGTTGAGTGGTTTGATAATATTGTATCATTACAGTGATTTATATGTTATTAGAGAGACCAGTGATTATATTTTATATAGTATTTTTATTGATATATATATGTGGGTGTTGAGGTTAGTGATTTATTATATATATAGTTTTAGATTCTTTATATATATATTGTTATTTTATATATATATATTAAATATATAAAAGATGGTTTATATATATATTATATATATATATATATATTATATATATGTATGTCTATATAAATATATTTTTACATTAATATATTATAGTTATTTTTAATATATATATATATATATATATTATATATATATATATATAGATATATATTGTATAAATCTATATATCATGTGTGTGTGTGTGTGTGTGAATATGTGTGTGTGTGTGATATGTGTATATACGT
>NW_028234417.1:9047061-9049561 GCF_977035675.1 Penaeus japonicus | reverse complement strand
TATCGGATTTTGAATAATCTTGCCATTTGTCTGTAAATAATCCCTTCAGATTTATTGGTGGATTTTTCGGAATTCAGACTCGCAGAGATTTAGTTAATTTGTTGGATGAATTATTGTCGTGATCATTATTTGTGAAATCAATATCGTAATTGTTAACGGTCTTTCTCTTCTTATCTTTGCTGTTTGTCTTCGATGTTACTCATATCTTTGTTATTGTTATCATTATTACTATCATTCATCATTATTACTATCATCATAGAAATAAAAATGATTGTGATAATGATTATTATTATCAATATTGTAGCATTATCATTATCATTATTTTTTGTTCTCGTTATTATTACTATCATCATTATTATCATCATTATCATTGTTGTTATTATTATTATTATTATTATCGTCATCATCATCATCATTATTGATACTATTATCATTTTCATTATGATTATTATTATTACTATTATTATCATCATTATTGTTATAATTTTTATTATTGTCATTATTATTATAATTATTGTTATTGTTATTACTGTTATTATTATCATTATTATTATCATTATCATTATTATTATTATTATTATCATTATTATTATGATTATCACCATTATTATTATCAGTTATAATTATTATTATCATCGTTATAATTATTATTATCATCATTGTTATCATTGTTATTCTTTCTATTACTAATATCATTATCATCATTATTATCATCATGACTATTATCATGAGAGTAGTAGCTGTGCGAGCAGTAGAAGTAGTGATTTTGTTAATGTTATTGTTATCATTATTAATCACCATTATCATCGTGATCATGATTTTCATTAGTATCATTAATGATAATTCTCA
This sequence comes from Penaeus japonicus, assembly GCF_977035675.1. Lineage (NCBI taxonomy): Eukaryota > Metazoa > Arthropoda > Malacostraca > Decapoda > Penaeidae > Penaeus > Penaeus japonicus. Next base: position 9,048,712 of record NW_028234417.1, on the reverse strand, counting down.
CCATCCTTAGTATCTTGATCACAGTTATCAGTATCTTTATTTCTAACATTAATATCATAACTGTGAATAATATCACCATTACTATTTTCACCATCAAACCGAATGATGAATCTTTTTGCCTGACCTTCGCGTGACAAGGCTAAGTAATATGGTTCGTTGCCGGTAAACAGAAGCCGGAAGAAGGTGATCAGTAGTGTGTGCTGTACAGAGAGAGAGAGAGAGAGAGAGAGAGAGAGAAAGGGGGGAGGGGCGAATCGGGTGAATATAGAGCAAAGAAATAAATGGAAATATATGTTGGAAAAAGGGTGGAGGGTGGGGCTGGGGAAAAAGGGTGGGGGGTGGGGAATTGGATGAATATAGAGCAAAGAAATAAATGGAAATATATGTTGAAAAAAGGGTTGGGGTGGGGGTGAGATCGGTGAATACAGAGCAAAAAAAATAAATGGAAATATATGTTGAAAAAAGGGTGGGGGTGTGGAATTGGGTTAATATAAAGCAAAGAAATAAATGGAAATATATGTTGAAAAAAGGGTGGGGTGGAGGGTGGGGGCTGGGGAATTGGGTGAATACAGAGCAAAGAAATAAATGGAAATATATGTTTAAAAAAGGGTGAGGGGTGGTGGGTGGGTGGTGGGGAATCGGGTGAATATAGAACAAAGAAATAAATGGAAATATATGTTGAAAAAAGGGTGGGTTGGAGGGTGCGGGGAGGGGAATTGGGTGAATACAGAGCAAAAAATAAATGGAAATATATATGTTGAAAAAAGGGTGGGGGTGGGGGGTGAGGAGTGGGGGATGGGGAATCGAGTGAATACAGAGCAAAGAAATAAATGGAAATATTTGTTGAAAAAAGGGTGGGGGTGGGGAATTGGGTGAATATAGAGCAAAGAAATAAATGGAAATATATGTTGGAAATAGAGGTGATATGACTGCCGGAGGAGGTGGTTGAGAAACTGCCATGGTCAGTGAAATAGGAAGTGCTTTGTGCCTTCAGTTACGAACGTTGAGTCGAAATGGAGATATTTCGTTATAATAAATGTTCTATAACTATCTACCTGTCGTTCTATTTCTCTGTCTATTTAAGTATCTATATATGTATGTATATAGATAGATAGACAGACAGATAGATAGATAGATAGATAGATAGATAGATAGACAGATAGATAGATAGATAGATAGATAGATAGATAGATAGATAGATATAGATAGATTGATAGATAGAATAATGTCTGAAATATTTTAATTCATAAACATTATAAGACAAGTATTCTGATATCAATTCATCAGGTCGTGTCTTGTTAATGATTTTTTAAGTAATTTCGGATAGAATCACTATTCTAGAATAACTATTTCAGTAAGGCGTGAGGTTTTCTAATCGTTTTCCAAACTCTTGACAAGGTGTGTGTGTGTGTGTGTGTGTGTGTGTGTGTGTGTGTGTGTGTGTGTGTGAATATATATGTACAATGTTTGTTTATAGATAGAGAGATAGGTAGATAGATAGATAGATAGATAGGTAGATAGATAGATAAGTAGATAGATAGATAGATAGATAGATAGATAGATAGATAGATAGATAGATAGATAGATAGATAGATAGATAGGTAGATAGAAAGATAGATAGATATGGATATAGATATAGATATAGCTATAG
>NW_028234417.1:9017061-9019561 GCF_977035675.1 Penaeus japonicus | reverse complement strand
TTATCACGATTATTGCATTTTTTGATGATATTGGTGTTATTGTGATTGTTATCATTATCATTATTATTACTACTTCCTTTTTATGGTTATCATAATTCTAATTAAAGTAATTATTTTTACCATATTTATTAACATTATCATGATATCCTTCATTATATTTACCATCACTATCATTGTTATCCTTATCAATACAATACTGATAATAATAGTAAAGATTATTATTATCACTTTATTTTTTGTTTTTATTAGCATTGCTATTCGTTATCATTATATTTTCATTATCATTATCTTTATCCTTGTCACTGTGGCTGTTTTTTTATCATTATCATTATAATCATTATCATCGCTATTATCTTATGACAATGCTTTTTATCTTTATCATCACCATTATCAAGTACTACCATCATCTTTTTAATCACCATTGTACATCGTTATCATGATCATCACTCTTCCTTCCTACTTTCCAAACCCTTGTAGAAACCGTGGTAAAGCTCACAAGCAGATGAGGCGAGAGATGGAACTGAAGAGAGCTCTGCAATTTGTTATTTTCTCGTCATATCACTTTGGGACAGCCAAGCAGGGTCGCCAAGTCATCAGGGTGGACAAATCGGGAGCCTCTGGTATTAAAACTCCAATGGTTTTGAAAGATGGAGCTTGTAATAGCTTAGGGTAAGATAATGGAATTGCATAAAAAACGCTGCAGCAATATGTTGTGGAATCAGGTTTGAAGGGGGAGGAAAGTGATTTTAAAAAAGTAAATATAATTAATCTATGAACAATTATGAAAAGATAAATAACCCGATGAAAAAATATGTATAGATGCATAATCAATGAAAAAAAATCAATACATAGATGCATAATCAATGAAAAAAAATGAAAGTATGAAATGTAACGAAATAGATTAATGAAATAGATACATAATAAATACATAATCAATGAAAAAAAAATGAAATTATGAAATGTAACGAAATAGATGAATAAAGTAGATACATAATAAACACATAATCAATGAAAAATAAATAAATGGAAGTATGGAATGTAATAAAATAGATTAATAAAGTAATATCCGCAGATCAGACTAATATCACATCAACAGACGTAATCAGGAGAGCTGGAGACATTATTAAAGTGGGACCAATGTGAGCATAAGGTTCATTTCCCGTAAGGTCATATTAGATCAGATAAGCTGGACAAAATTAGATTCACATTTACCACCATGTGATATGGGTGAGGTGTGGATGAGGTGTTGGATATGGCATTCGGTATGGACATGTCATTCCGTTCTCGTAGGTTGTTTTCTGTATGAATTCGGGTTTGGGTGGTTGCTTCTCCTTTGTTTATATATATATATATGATCTATCATCTCTAACTAGTCTGTTCTCTGGTTTTGATAGATATAATGTGACCCGAACATCTTAAAGGTACAGACTCTATGTAATTCAATTCCCAACCCGTTTGGGACCGCGTACTCGAAACCTCCTGTATTTTGACTCAAAAATCGAAGAGGGAGAGATCCATATACAACAAGGCGATTTCGAGATCTAATTCATAAACGGCGGATATCGGCATGTGTGTTCTATATATAATTTGTAAATTGACAATAGGCAATAGTGATGAGAGTTTGTAAACAGGTTAACAGTGATCCAATTCGTACACAGAGCACTCTCGACACTGCCTAGCTAGCAAGCTATGATATCTAGCAAACCATTGCTCACCGTTGCATGTGAATGAATTCCAGTTTAAAGCACCTAAATTAGCTACTTTCTGAGGCTGTATATTTCGTAATGATCATTTCAGCAGGCCAATGATGGGGGTACTCAATTAAACACCCATTCTTACTAGATATGTTGTTTAATGGAAGTTGTCTTTTCTTTTTGTCTTTGGACGTCAAAATGCACGGGGAAAAGACCAGATCCATTTGAAAATGTTGTTGATGCACTTACCCGCACTTCCATTAATTTTCACCCTTTTATATGACGCACCAAATACGGATGGAAAATGGGGGAAATTACGATAAAAAAAAAAAGTGCATAATAAATACGGCAAGGGGGGAACGGTAAAAAAAACAAACTATAAAGACTTTAATTAGCGGGAGGAAAAAATATACAAAAAATATACAAAATGCAAAAAAAAAGAAAAAAAAAATCCTAGCGTTGCATTAAGCTCGGGGAAAATGCAAAAAAGTAGAAGTATAGAGTGAGCCTGCAATTCGGTTCGGTTGTTCGGGGTTGGAAAAAGAGAGAAGTTCACAGTGGATGGTAGGCTAAAGTAAATATGCGAGGAAAGTTGCTCTTTGTTTTGACCAAAGGGAAGGAATCGAGTGGCTGAGGGATACCAGGATGGATACCAGGATGGATATCAGTGGCTGATAGATACCAGGATGGATACCAGGATGGATACCAGTGGCTGATGGATACCAGGATGGATACCAGGATGGATATCAGTGGCTGATGGATACCAGGATGGATACCAGGATGGATACCAGGATGGATACCAGTGG
>NW_028234417.1:8989561-8992061 GCF_977035675.1 Penaeus japonicus | reverse complement strand
ATCTATCAGCCTCGTTTTCGGCTGCTTGCTTAAATTATACTCTCGAAGCGGGCGAGGCGAGGGACGTTAGAGGACACCTTAGATGGACGCTTTACGCACTTGGTGTAATATATAAAGGACGCAGGTGGTCCGCTGTGTGATGGTGGCCTTAGGTACGGAGGCGTGTAATGTGGTCTTGGGTTCACGCTGAAGATGGAGAGAGAGAGTGCGCGCGCTTGGACATTCTTCTTGTACGCAAACAGACTCACTACACATACACATGGAGGGACGGAGGGAGGGAAGGAGGGATGGAGGGAAGGAGGGAGGGAGAGACGGAGGGAGGGAGGGAGGGAGGGAAGGAGGGGGAGGAGAGATGGAGGGACGGAGGGAGAGAGAGTGTGTGCGCGCTTGGACATTCTTCTTGTACGCAAACAGACTCACTACACATACACAAGTGGGGGTGGGGAGAGTTACGGTTGGGAGGGAATGGAGGGAAACAGTAACGGGGATGGGGGGAAGGAGGGAGGGATGGAGGGAGGGAAGGAGGGAGGGACGGAGGGATGGAGGGAAGGAGGGAGGGAGAGATGGAGGGAGGGAGGGACGGAGGGAAGGAGGGAGAGAGAGAAGGTAGGAAAGAAGAAGAGAGGGAGAGAAGGTAGGAAGGAAGGAGGGAGGGATTGAGGGAAGGAGAGAGGGTGTGAGTGAGGGATGAACGGAGGGAGGGAAGGAGGAAGGGAGGGAGGGAAGGAAGGAGAGATGGAAGAAAGGGAGGGAGAGAGAGGGGGGAAGGAATAGGGGGTAAAGATAATGGAAAGGGAGGGAGGAGAAAGAACAAAACTAGAAGGCAAGGGAAAAGGAATGAAAGAATGTAGTGGAAGGGGAAGGTAAAGGAATGGGAAGGAGGGAAACGAAAAGAAAATGGAAATAAGGGAAAGGGAGGGAAGGGAAGGAACTAGAGGAAATGGAGGAGGAGTGAAGGGAGAAAAGAGAAGGGAGGTCATGATAAAGTGTAGGAACTGAGGGAAAACGTCATATGAGGTAGGGGAGGGAACAAAATGGAAAGTAGAGGGAAGGGAAAGTTGGGAAGACACAGAGAGAGTGGGTGAATGGGTGGGTGTGGGGGGTGGTGAATAGACAGAAGGAATGGAGAGGAATAGGAACAGGAACAGACCGAAGCGCAGAATTTATGGGACCATCAGTTTCTAGCGTAGTTGTGGGCGTGGATTACGATTTTACATATTAATCACGTGTTTTTTGGGAAATGGGAGTCAAAGTCCTAAAACTAGATAATTTATAAGTGAAGTTCCAATTTACTTTAGAAACATAGAGGGTAATTAAAACAGTATATATGCTATAAATAACATAAGATATGTGTGGTTTTAGTCGATAAAAAAAGTTTTTTTTTTTTTATAAGGATATAGGGTATCTTAAGATCCTATCCTTTAGGAGCGAAAATGTACCAGTTTTGTTGTATTTAATCCAATTATATGTGGTATATCCTTATATTTGGCATATCCTTGCTACTCTGAAAGGTTTTCATCTTTGGAAAAAACAGTAAAATTGAATAAAATCACTTTTAAATCATACTTTATATTCGGCCATTATCTATCGAGAATCGCTGTAGTTCCGGAGCACATTCTGGGTTGCAAGATTAATTGATAATTATGTTTAAAAAGAAAAAAATACACATTTACTTATCTTGATCCACTTAAAGAAAAATTTACACATTTACTTATTCTGAGCCACTTTTAGTACACTCCTAATTGCTTGGCAGCATAATCTGTTTAAGATATTAAATTAACGATTTAAATTTTTTTTAAAGATTAATTTTAGGTCTTTCTTATCATTAGTCATCTGAAATGCTCACGTATCCCTGTCTTGAGCACCGATTCCAAAAAAAAATCCAAGTTAACAAATTATATAATTACCTCCAAAGCGTTACAAAAGACTTTCACACTCAAGGACCGCAGCTCTGAAAACAGAATTCCGAATAAGTTGTTTCAAGCAAAATTCTTGGAATCACTTCTTGCCAAAGTTGACAAAAGATCTGCAGAATCCAGACCCACGAAAATGCCTTCGAAATCCAGAGAAGAGAAAGTTGACAAGTTATTCAAAATCTATTTGACAACAACGCTTTGGAGACAATCGAACTGTTTACCCTTTTCTCTTGGAAACTATTTTCAGGTGAGATGAACTTGTGCCAGAGAGAGAGAGAGAAAGAGAGAGGGAAAGAGAGAGAGAGAGAGAGAGAGAGAGAGAGAGAGAGAGAGAGAGAGAGAGAGAGAGAGAGAGAGAGAGAGAGAGAGAGAGAGAGAGAGAGAGAGAGAGAGACATTTAATACTACGACAGAGAGAGAAACAAACATATGATACTACAGCAGAGAGAAAGAGAGAGAGAGAGAGAGAGAGAGAAAGAGAGAGAACTGTTTGGCAAATCCAACAAGTAACTTGATCGTGAGTCAACTGTTAAATTTCTCGACCTAGGCAAAAAAGTGCTATAAACAGGATTTGGTGGCATTGCA
>NW_028234417.1:8952061-8954561 GCF_977035675.1 Penaeus japonicus | reverse complement strand
GGAAATGGCCCTGGCTACCACCCGCCACCCTCACTGACCCCCTTCACTCCCCTGTGTCAGTTCCCTTGACAGTAGTCGCTATGTTCCAGCCTCCCATCAGGGTACACTATCTGGAGCTAACCCTTCATCAGGGACTAAGGCGGGACACCAACTCTCTGGCGTCGCCCCATTCCAGAGTGGGCAGCTAGTCGCAGATCCTCATGACAATGACAGATCCCTAGAACTAAATCCTGCACATTTATTGCAGAGTTTGCGACCGCCCGGACGTGGTTGAGGCGGGTGGCTCGGTAGAACTGCTTCCCACGGGATCCTCAGCCAGGCTAGTTTGCCGACCGCCCCTCCTCCCTCCCTCCCCTGACGTTCTCTCGTAATTGACTATAATCATCGTTTTTTTTAATCATTCTTAGAGTTTCCTCTATTTTATTGTCCTTAAATATCCTCCTACTCGCACACCTACCTTTGTTATCTTTTTTCTGTTCCCTGTTTACCTTTCCTGAACTTTTTATTATCATTCAGAGTCCTCGTAACCACTCCTTCTCTTCCTGGCCTTCCTCCTCCTCCTCCTTCTTTAATCCATTTATTTTCCATTATCCTGCCCTTCGCCTTTCCCTAATTCATCCACTTTTGCGCCATTTCCTTCCATTCCATCAGCCCTCAGGAAGAGGCTCGGTCCACAGGTGTCATTTGTCTTCCGGAGAAAAGCCGAAACGAAATCAAGCCGATGAAAATGAAAATAAAAAATAGAAAAAAGGAAAAAAAGGAAAACAAACATACAGACGGAAAATTTAATCAACTTTTGGAAAACGCTTAAAATGACACACACACGCGCGCGCACACACAGATACACACACACACACGCACACACACACAGATACACACACACACACACCTATATACATATATATGTATATATATGTATATATATATATATATATATATATATATATATATATATATATATATATATACACACACACACACACACACACACACACACATATATATGCGTGTGTTTACGTGTCTGATATTCAATCTCTCATCAATGAGCTGAACTAATATATTCTGACTTTTTGCTGAGGCAACATCAGTGTTCCTGAGGTTCGTCGAGATGTTGTGGAAAATAGGAATTCGCTTAAATCCAAAGCTAGGAAGTCAAGGCTTTTGTGAAAGGTTACCGTTAGGTTAACGTTTATTATGTAATGTCTTTGTTATTGTGATTATGACCGTTATCGATGATTTTTTTTCTTTTTTTCTTTTTTTTAGTTTTGTTGGTAATTATAAATTTTGTCATTGTAATAATCATTTTCATTAACATTATTATGAAAACAATTACCATTAATCTTTTTTTTTTTTTCTTATTTTCCGATTTTTTTTTCTTGTTAGCATTATTAATCATGTTCATCAATATATATTGTCTCGTATTAGTGCAACGTAATGAGAAAACGTTTATTGATATTGCATGCCAAAGAAAATGAATTGGTATGAGAGGAATTATGAAGTTTACATCATGTTCTACATATTAGTAATGATATTCACCTTTTTAACTTAAATATTACGCTATATTGTAACATGTGTCATGTCCATTATTAAATGTCCATTTTCACACTTATATGTAGGCAAAGGTTTTTATTTTCAATATCTAGAGTCAAGTAATATAAGTACGACATTTCTCTGAATGCAGCTTATTCTCCCTCTCCGTCTTGAGAACTTTTCATCTCCCTTTTCTTCCCCTCTGTACTCATTTCTCCCCTCATTGCCAATTTACTTTTCCCTTTATCCCTCTAATTCCACCCTCTCCATTTTTTTTCTTTCAACTCTTAACGTCCATTTTCACTTTTCCTCGATTCCTTCTCTCATCTGTCTTCTAAGACGTTTTACACCCAAGATCCAAGCTTGTCTTTCATGGTAAAGCGTACGTTCAATTTATTTGTATGTGTTGTTTTCAAGAAATTCAATTGTAATGGCTATGGTAATAATAACTTTATTTACCCTTCTCGGACAAGTTCTTTTGTATGACAGACATAACGTAAGTATTTCCTACGAAATCTTTTGTATTTCTTGTACATTCTTTGTGAAATGTGGGTTTTCGGTACGTAGAGAAGAACCTTGACCACTATTTACATCTACTTCAGTCTGTAAGCTTTCTATAACATTACTTGTTTTCAAAATTCTTGGTTATGCTTCCTTATTATTTGCCTCGCGAATGATTTAAAAATGAAATGGGTGATTTATTTAGGAAATAATTCATGTAACAATAACAATTACAACACATAAAATAATTAAAAAAAATAATGATGGTAATATCAAAATTATAATAACAATGATAATGATAATGATAGCAATGATAATAACAAGAATGATAATGATGATAACAGGGATAATGATAGGGATAATGAAAATTACAATGAAATTGATAATGATAATGATAACAATGATAAGGTTAATGAAAATGATTATAATGAAATTGATGATAATGACAATAATATTAATGATAACAATG
>NW_028234417.1:8927061-8929561 GCF_977035675.1 Penaeus japonicus | reverse complement strand
GAGGATAGAGGACGAGAGAGAGAGAGAGAGAGAAGAGATGAGAGAAAGAGAGAGAGAGAGAGAGAGAGAGAGAGAGAGAGAGAGAGAGAGAGAGAGAGAGAGAGAGAGAGAGAGAGAAGGGAAAGAAAAAGAGAGAGAGAGAGAAGGGAAAGAAAAAGAGAGAGAGAGTAGGGAAAGAGAGAGAAAGAGAGAGAGAGATAGATAGATAGATAGATAGAGAGAGAGAGAGAGAGAGAGAGAGAGAAGGGAAAGAGAAAGAGAGAGAGAGTAGGGAAAGAGAGAGAGAGAGAGGTGGGGGAAGAGGAAGAGAGAGTAGGGAAAAAGAAAAAAAGAGAGGAAGAGAGAGAGAGAGAGAGAGAGAGAGAGAGAGAGAGAGAGAGAAGGGAAAGAGAAAGAGAGAGAGAGAGTAGGAAAAGAGAGAGAGAGAGAGAGTAGGGAAAGAGCGAGAGAGAGGGAGAGAGAAGGGAAAGAGAAAGAGAGAATGAGAGAGAAGTGAAAAGCGGAAGGTAAAGACAGAACTGCTTGGACTGTTTCACACTAGATTTGTTCCAATATCGTAGGAGGCATAGAGCAGTAATGTTATAACATGTTTTTTTTCCGTTTTTGCCTCTTGTGGTGGTATAATTCGTCGAAGGACTTTCCACTGTTGATGTTTGGTTAGGAGGTTGATCGACAAAGGCTGGTGAATCATATAGCGATTTTGATTTCACCGGACCAACTTGTGTTAATACATGGTTATTAACCGCCAATGTTTTTTTTTTTTGTTTTTTTTTTTTTGTTTTTTAATGAAAAAAAATTGGGTAATGTTAATCGCAGCATCTGTTACACTTGATAGAGCATTATTTGAAATGCTAGTATCAAACGAGAGACTGCAAAAATAAAAAGAAGAAATCATGGTATCGTAATATAAAAAGTAAAAGAAAAGGCGATTCTAGCTTCTGTAAATATCGTGGACAATATAAGGAAAATGGGAAGTAAAATTGAGAAGGTGTAGCGAGAGAGATAAAAGAGGGATGAGAGAAAGAGAGGGTGAAATATAAAGAGGAGTAGAAAAGGAATGGAGAGGTGAAAAGTAGAAAGACAGAGACAGAGAGTGAGAGAGCATGAAAGGGGTAAATGAGAGAGAGAGAGATAGAGAGAAGGTGAGAGAGATAGAGAGTTAGATGCGTAGAGAGTGAATGAGAGGAGAGAGAGAGAGAGTGGAGAGGAGAGTGTGGATGAGAGAGCGAGTGAGCATGAGAGAGCGAGCGATAGAGCGAGAGAGAGGATTAGGCGGAGAGAGAGAGAGGAGAGAGACTGAGAGAGAGAGAGAAGAGAGATAGAGAGAGGAGAGAGAAGGAGAGAGAGAGAGAGAGAGAGAGAGAGAGAGAGAGAGAGAGGGAGAGAAAGAGAGAGAGAGAGAAAAGAGAGAGCGAGCGAGAAAGAGAGATAGAGACAGAGAGAGAGAGGTGGGGGGGGGGGGGGGAGAGAGAGAAAGAGAGAGATTGAGAGAGAGAGAAAAAGAGAGAGCGAGAGACCGAGAGAAAAGAGAGAAAGAGAGAGAGAGAGAGAGAGAGAGAAGAAAAAAAAAGGAAAAAAAAAGAAAATGGTTCTTTCCTGTGAAAAAAACAAACTATCATCCTCACAGTACTGTCTGCTGTTGTGAAGGAAGCAGTGCTCTCTCGCCACGGGAGGCAAGGCGAGGGAGACGCCAGGAGAGGCAAGAGGGTGGAAGTGAGGGAGGGAGACAGGAAGGGAAGGAAGATTTAACCCAAAAAAAAGGAGAGGGTAGTGGTAAGATAAATTGAAAGAGAATGGGGAGCCTGAATGGAGTGAAATTGAAAATAAAAATGGGCAAGAAAGGAGCCCAGAGAGATGCGGAGAGAGAGAGAGAGAGAGAGAGAGAGGAAGAAGAAGATGAATAGATAGAGAACGGGACAACCAGAGAAGAAAATCCACGATAGAAGCAAAGTAAAAATACGGACGAGAGGAAATGTCTAAATCACCCGAGTAATACGAAATGAGGGGACATGTAACATGGCTCAGCTGGGGGTAGGGGGGAAGGGGTAGGAGTGGGGTCCTGTAACAAGCCCTGAGGCGGGGGATAGAAAAAGATATCTAGTTATAGCGAAATAGTGGAATATTCTGGCCGACAGTAGCGTTATGGTGAGGTAGAAGGAAAGGGGAGGTTTCTATCCTTAAAGGTGGCGTGCCACTGACGGGCGGCGGACGTGATGATCGGTGTCATGGGAATAGAGGCGACTGGGAGCAATGACACCGGAACTGCATCTATTACGTGACACAGAAGCGAGATGGATTAGGAATTATTTTATTTATGTATAGATATATATATATATTTATATAAATATTATATATATATATTATTTATATAAATAGATATATTATTCATATATTTTTTTATATAGTGTTAGATATTTTTTATATATATATCTTATATATTATATATATATTATTATTTATATATATATATATATTTTTTTTAGTTTATATTATATAGTTA
>NW_028234417.1:8909561-8912061 GCF_977035675.1 Penaeus japonicus | reverse complement strand
ATATTGTTTTATGTGATATTGAGAGAGAACAAGAGCTTATATATATATATATATATATATATTTATATATATTAGAGATATGTAATAGATATATAATGTTATGTGAGATGGAATATATATGTATACATATATAATTTATATGATATAGGGTATTTAGATATATATATATATAGATAGAGATATGTGAGTTAGTTATATTAAGAGGCATATATACATATACTTAGATATTGAGATAAGATAGATAGATATATAGAAGGATACATTGGGAGTGTGTTATATATATAATATATATATATATAGATTATGACAGAGAATTATATAGATATAGATTATAGATTTATAGATATATTATATATATACTGATGTTATATATATATATTTATTTATATCTAGATATTTTATAGATATATACATAGTTAGATAGTGTAGTGTATTATATAGAGTGATTATATTAGATTTGTTTAATAGTGTATTTATTTGATAGATTTTTTGTCACTAACACATCACTCACACTCTCTAACACTCACACACATTTACACACCTACACTCACACACACACACTACATACACACATTCATAGTGAGGTATGGATTTATAGAAATAGATATATATAGCTAAATAATATATATATATATATAGAGATATAGAGTATTTAGATGGTAGATTATATATAGAGTTGAGATATTTATATATAAAATTAGATAATTTATAATAGATAGATTAATGTAATATGAGAGTTGAGGATTTTTGTTGTGAGATTTTGAGTAGATTGTTAGAGATTAGATATAAGATATATTTAAGTTTATACATAATGAAAGTAGCATTTCAGCTCGCGTGCTGTGTCACGATTGAGATGCAGTTCTGGTGTCATTGCTCCCAGTCGCCTCTATTCCCATGACACCGATCATCACGTCCGCCGCCCGTCAGTGGCACGCCACGGTAAGGGATAGATACCTCCCCCGTTCCATTCGTACATCTCACCATATCGCTACTGGTCGGCCAGAAGTAATGCCACTAGGGCGGCGTGATATATATTCGGATATCGTTTTCTAGCCCCGCCGCAGGGCTGGTACAGACCCAGCTCTACCCCTCCCCCCTCCCCCCCAGCTGAGCATTGCACAGGTCCCAGCAGTCGGGGATTTACTCGGGTGATTTAGACATTTCCTCTCGTCCGTATTTTTACTTTGCTTCTATCGTGGATTTTCTTCTCTGGTCTTCCCGTTCTCTATCTATTCATCTTCTTCTTCCTGTCTCTCTCTCTCTCTCTCTCTCTCTTTCCGCATCTCTCTGGGCTCCTTTCTTGCCCATTTTTATTTTCAATTTCACTCCATTCAGGCTCCCCATTCTCTTTCAATTTATCTTACCACTACCCTCTCCTTTTTTTGGGTTAAATCTTCCTTCCCTTCCTGTCTCCCTCCCTTACTTCCACCCTCTTGCCTCTCCTGGCGTCTCCCTCGCCTTGCCTCCCGTGGCGAGAGAGCACTGCTTCCTTTACTACAGCAGACAGTACTGTGATGATGATAGTTTGTTTTTTCACAAGAGAGAACCCTTTTTTTTTCTCTCTCTCTCTCCCTCTCTGTCTCTCTTTTTTCTCGGTCTCTCGCTCTCTCTTTTTCTCTCTCTCTCTATCTCTCTCTTTTTCTCTCTCTCTCCCCCCCACCTCTCTCTCTCTGTCTCTATCTCTCTTTCTCGCTCGCTCTCTCTTTTCTCTCTCTCTCTCTCTTTCTCTCTCTCTCTCTCTCTCTTGCTCTCTCTCTCTTTCTCTCTTTCTCTCTCTCTCTCTCTCTCTCTCTCTCTCTCTCTCTCTCTCTCTCTCTCTCTCTCTCTCTCTCTCTCTCTTCCCCTCGTCTCTCTCTCTCTCGCTCTCTCGCTCTCTCTCTTTCTTGCTCTCTCTCTCTCTCTCTCTCTCTCTCTCTCTCTCTCTCTCTCTCTCTCTCTCTCTCTCTCTCTCTCTCTCTCTCTCTCTCTCTCTCTCTCTCTCATTTACTCCTTCTTGCTCTCTCTCTCTCTGTCTCTGTCTGTATCTCTTTTTTTCCTCTCTCCTTTTCTCTCTCTTTTATTTCTCTCTCTCTTTCTCTCCATCCCTCTTTATCTCTCTCCTACACCTTCTCATTTTTACTTCCCATTTTCTTATGATTGTCCTCGAGTTTTACAGAAGCTAGAATCGCCCTTTTCTTTTACATTTGATTTACGATACCATGATTTCTTCTTTTATTTTTGCAGTCTCTCGTTGATTCTATATTTCATATAATGCTGTTGCAAGTTAACATTTGCTGCGATTACATTACCGATTTTTCATTAAAAAAAAAAAAAACATTGCGGTTAATCACCATGTATTAACACAAGTTGGTCAGTGAAATCAAATCGCTTATATGATTCACCAGCCTTTGTCTGATCAACCTCCTTACAAAACATCAACAGTGAAAGTCTTCGACGAATGTAGACCAACCACAGAGGCAAAAACGGAAAAAAACATGTTATAAAAGTTAATGCCTATTGC
>NW_028234417.1:8892126-8897126 GCF_977035675.1 Penaeus japonicus | reverse complement strand
ATTCATAAAATTACTACCACCTTCATCACCAATACCATACCAATATCACTCCATCTACACATTAAGTAATAGTCTTCACTGGGATAAACGAGGAAGATTAGAGTAACGAGACTCTTATTCACTATTTCTTCCTCTTAAGGAATCGGAGAGAGAGAGAGAGAGAGAGAGAGAGAGAGAGAGAGAGAGAGAGAGAGAGAGAGAGAGAGAGAGAGAGAGAGAGAGAGAGAGAGAGAGAGAGAGAGAGAGAGAGAGAGAGAGAGAGAGAGAGAGAGAGAGAGAGAGAGAGAGAGAGAGAGAGAGAGAGAGAGAGAGAGAGAAGAGAAGAGACAGAGACAGAGAGAAAGAGAGAGACGATAAGGGTGAGAGAGAGAGAGAGAGAGAGACCAGTACAGAAACAAGAAACAGAGAGAGAGTGTGTGTGTGAGGAGACAGAGAGAGAAAGAGACAGAGAGAGTGTGTGTGTGAGAGAGAGAGAGAGAGAGAGAGAGAGAGAGAGAGAGAGAGAGAGAGAGAGAGAGAGAGAGAGAGAGAGAGAGAGAAAAAACGAAAACAAAATCAAAGTCCAAAGCCCATCACACCTTTGAAGAAAGTTCCTTCATCTTTCATTAAGGAAAATTCGAAGGAGAATCGTAAATTTCGCCTTAAGTCGCGAATGGACCCGAAAGCCGAAGAAGAATCCAGTAGATGAAGAGAGAGAGAAAAAGAGAGAAAGGGGGGTAGGGGGGAGAAAGACAGAGAAACGGAGAGACAGGGGAGATAGAGATAAAGAGAGAGAGAGAGAAAGAGAGAGAGAGAGAGAGAGAGAGAGAGAGAGAGAGAGAGAGAGAGAGAGAGAGAGAGAGAGAGAGAGAGAGAGAGAGATAGACAGGAAAAGAGAAAGAGAGAGAGAATGGAAGAGAGAGAGAGAAACCAAAGAGGAAAGAGCACAGAGAGAGAAGAAGAGAGAGAGAGAGAGCAACAAAAAAACAAAAAAGAGATGGAGAGAGAAAGAGAGAAAGAGAGAAAGAGAGAGAGAGAGAAAGAGATGGAGAGAGAAAGAGAAAAAAGTAGATACACAGGGCAATTCCCCATTTAGTACAACTTGACGCTACTGCTGTACCGCTGTACGCGAGACATACAGTAGTGATCAACACCATAAGCCATCTGCAATCTGGGCACTGTAGCGAGCATCCTTCCATCAACGACATCCCATCCTGAGCGCCTGAGGCTGGGCGCGATGTCCTTCCTTAAGGAGGAGTTCGAGGAGTTCTCAAGGCGAGGAGGCGGAGAATTCCCCCTTCGTCGACTGTCGTTACTCGCGGGCGTACACATTTTGGAAGCGCACTAAAAATTTTATGCCTAATGTACGGCATATAGATACCCGATAAAGACTTTTCTTATCTAGGTATTAAACTCTACGGATGACTGGCTCCCGACACGACTCAAACGGGGGAATTATCCGATTCGCGACGTCGCAGCGGCTCTCTCTTGCAGTCTACGAACGCGACGGCACGGCACACCTGCGCTCGTAGAGGTTTATGAGAGTTTTACGGCGATTTGGAAAGCGTTTTTTTTTTTTTTTTTAAGGTTTCTTTATATTGGTGTTATTGTTATTATTATTATTATTTTTTTTTTATTATTATTATTATTTTTTTACAGTATCTTTATGTTGGTGTTATTATTATTATTGTTTTTTTTTTTTCATTGCATCCTTAAATTGGTGTTAGTATTATCATTATTGTTATTGTTATTATTATTATTTATTATTATTATTATTATATTTATTTTACTGTATCTTTATATTTGCGTTATTATTACAATCAGTACCATTATTACTATCATAAAACCTGGTGGCACAAGTATCACAGATTCCCACAAAATAATTTTTTTTTTTTCTGATGACAGATTTCAGAGTTGTTTCCCTGTCATTTAGCGTAGCTGATTTCAAATCGTCTTCAGGTTTTCTTCATCACGTCAAGTGTTATTTTTTTCTTATTCTTATTCTTGAGCACAGAGTAGAAATGTTTTATTTGTTTGCCTCTTCTGTAAGAAATTATTAATTTTTTTTTAAACAAAACTGGACAGGAGACAATTTTTTAAAAATACTTTTCGGTACTAGAAAAAAATAGCATGTTATTAAATAAAAAGATGTAAGAATGGGCTATTCAAGACCCTCCTGTAGAGACTACCATGTTAAGCTAATCAGGCCACTATACCAATTTCTTTTCAGATTTATATCATAAGATACAAGATAAGTCCTCCATGTGCCGAAATTTCATAACCTCTAGAACAGACTTAGAGAAAAGAGTATGGAAACCCATTACCCCTGTCTTGAAAAGCTGTCTAAGAAAAAGAAAAAAGCCGGAAATTAAAAAAATATCTGGTTGTCATTCCTTCAAAATTTTCCTCCATTCGCTTGTCACATGAGCATTAAGGATAATTTCCTTAACAACCGTAACTACGAATATCCTGCTAACATAAGTAACGTTACCGAGGGGCGTGGCGTAAGGTTTCTTTAGGATATAAGGATTATAAACGAGAGATACCAAGGCTGATAGGATACTCTTGGGATGACGGACTGCTATTGTATTTTTCAAAGATATTGCTTTGATGTTTGGGTTTCTGTTATACAGTAACTCTCCGGTCCGGGTAATATACATCCCTAATATAATAATGGTAATGGTGATGATAAGAAATAATAATGATAATAATTAATGAACTTATTAATAATGATAATGATTAATGAACTTATTAATAATGATAATAATTAATGAACTTATTAATAATGATAATAATAAATGAACTTATTAATAATAATAATAATTAATGAACTTATTAATAATGATGATAATAGTGACATTGATAATGATATTGATAATGGTTCTAATAATGATACTGATAATGACGATTAAAAGAAGTGTAAAAATGACAATGAAAATGATAATAGTAAAGATAATAATAACAACATAATGATAATGATAATGCTATTAATAAAACAAGGATAATAAGAATGATAATGGTAATGAAAACGACAAAGATAGATATCATTATCATCATCACTATTATTATTTTCACCATTCCTTTTTTCGAACGAAGGATATCATTCATTTACAAAAAAAAAAAAAAAAAAAAAAAAAAATCCCCTAAGATAGAAACCAAAGAACGCGAAAGAAAAACAGTCTTTTAGTAGTCCACTGTTTCGATAAGTTTTCCGGCGAGCAGACAAAGACTCCGTTTTTACGACTGAACTACGTAACTGTTTCCGTTTTAAGAGGGTAGACTGGGGATAAATACACGCCAGCACCTTATATGCATCTTCAGAGAGCTGTACTAGTACCGCATTGGCTCTCTCAAGCGTTAATAGAAGGTGGGTATGTTGCTTGTTCCTGCTAAAAACTGCTGCAACCAAAGTCGGCAATGCTATTCGGCCAATGGCGGATATTAACATCCACTTCCATTGTCTTGCTCTAACTTGGTGGCATTTGTTAGAGAGTTCTTTGTTCTATGCTTCTTTCCTGTGTGTTTTCTTTTTTTTTTTCTACGTTTATCCTGTTTATCATTTTTATATGTATGTTTTATGGTATTCTGTTTTACTTGTTCACCTACTAATGCTAATTAGTGGAACCCCTTTTACTTTTCCAAAAAGGAAAAAAGGGATTAGCGACCTTTTAGACTGCAAGCCTTTGATCGCAGATTTATCCTCCATCTGCTCCTCTTTCTTCCGACCAACAGCCTTCCTCTCGGCGTTTCCTTTAGCAGCGCCACCTGCGGACGTTCCTCTGACATTCGGCAATCAGCGTTTCCGCAAGTGAATGTTCGCTTTCCATTTACTAATGAAGTCTCGATGATCGCATATCCCGCGGCTCCGGCATTATATGTGGGAGACTGAGATCCTCACGCAGTCTTCAGGTCCTGCAGTGGGCTGGGACTTCCTATTAAGGGGAGGCGACGGATCGGTGTCTGCCTCTTAAATGCGTGCGTGTGTGTGTGTGTGCGCGTGCGTGCGTTCCCACTTGAATGTATAAGTAGATGTATGGATATTAACACATACACGCATATCTAGATGTGTGTGTGGGCTTGTGTTAGTGTCTTTGTGTATGTGTGTGTGTGTGTGTGTGTGCTTATGTGTGTGTGTATGTGTATGCGTGTGTGTGTGTGTGTGTGTGTGTGTGTGTGTGTGTGTGTGTATGCGTGTGTGTGTGTGTGTGTGTGTGTGTGTGTGTGTGTGTGTGTGTGTGTGTGTGTGCTTGATGATGCACTAAAATAGGAATGTGAGAAAAATTCACATGGTAAAATGGCCATGAAATAAAAGAATATGAAAAAAGAGTTTGCCTGCAACACTGAACTTCTTTTCCGGTGAAAACATCAAAGTGACGTCAAATATCAATGCTTCATCGAACCGACACTTGAACGCAGTGAAATGAGGAAAGGATAAAAAAGAAAAAAAGAAAAAGAAAAAAAAAACTTGAATTCGTCAATAAGAATCAGAATGGCAAAGATAATGGTGCTCTTGCTTTCTTTATAGCCATTTTTGATATTTTCTTATTGTTTAATTGCCTATGAAAACTACCGAATAAGAAAGAAACGGAATGAAGAGAAGGCTCCTAAAACGCACTTTAAAGTCTTTTACACACATACACGCACACACACAGAGCACACACACATGCACACAGAGCACACACACACAACCACACACACAAATATATATATATTATATAATATATATATATATATACTATATATATAATAATATAAAGATATAAATATAATATATATATATATATATATATATATATAATATATCTATATAATATATACTATAATAAATATATATATGTATACATACACGCACACACACAGAGCACACACACACAACCACACACACAAATATATATATATATATTATATATATATATATATATATATATATATATATATATATATATATGTATATATATATATATAATATATATATATATATATATATATATATATATATATATATATATATATGTGTGTGT
>NW_028234417.1:8867126-8869626 GCF_977035675.1 Penaeus japonicus | reverse complement strand
ATCATTATTATTCGTTTTATTACCTTGTCAATTTTTTTCTCTCGTACGCACGTGAATATACAGTCATGTGATATTGTTGTGGTGTCTGTAATAATCTTTATAATAATGACAATAATAACAATAGAAATCTTAAAGATAACAAATAATGAATATAAAGAAAATAACAATAGCATTAGTGATAGTAATGATAATGATAATAGTAATGATAATAATCATGATAATGATAATTGCTACTACTCTACTACAATTACTAATGATAATAACAACAATTATGATAATAAGGAAAATAATCATCAGATTAATAGTGGAAATATTTTTGGTTGTGGTAATAATAATTATAATAGTAACGATAATAATAGCAATAATGATAGCAATAATAATGATATCAACATTAATAAGAGTAATAATTGTAAAGGTAATAATAAGGGTAATGGTAATAATGATGATAAAAATGATAATGATAATAAAGACAACAACAATTATAATAATGAAAGCATTAATGATAATAGGAAGTTCATAATAAAATTAATGATGATAACGGTACTACTATTACTAACACTAATGATGCTGATATAAAAAATAATAGTGATAATGATGGCAACAATAATAATCAATGATAACAATAATAATAATGATCAGGACAATAATGATGATGATAATGATAATAATGATAATAATGATAATAATGATAATAATTATAATATTCATAATAACGATAACGATAATGATGACAATAATAATTATAATAACAATAATGATGGAAATTATGATAATGATGATAACAATAATGATAATGATATTGGATAATGATGATAATGATAATAAAAACGATAACGACAATGAAAATGACGATAATAAACAATAATATTAATAACACTAATGATAAAAACCGTGATAAAAAATAAGAGAAACAACAACATTATGTCAACAACTTTAACAATAACATCAGTAATAATAACACTTTTAGAGACAGATTTCTATCATCTAAAAAATAATAATAAAAAGATAAATAAATTAATTAATTGAAAAAATAATAATTTACCACAATTTAATTCTTCTACCCTAATAAAATATATTATGTGGGGATTGGAAACTTTCCAATCTTCCTTCTTTCTACAGGTAGATTTCAAACAAATTATCAATCGCTCAAAACAGACGGCATAAACACCCAAGACTTGTATAGTTGGTCATTAGACCAGCGCATGAGTTGGCCTTAAGGTCTCTCTATGCCTGGCGAGAAGTGTTGCCAAAAGCATATAGAGTCAAAAATGGAACACCAACGCTTCTTTTTAATTGTGTGCAATCAATATCCTTGTGGCCACAGGGGACGATTTTAAATGTGATGGTAGGATTGTGAATAGAGAAGTCTCTCGGGAATTACATAATGCCAAAGAGTGCCAGTTGGAAAAGCGAGAGAGCACGGCCCGACCTGGCACCCGCGAGAGAGAGCGAGCGATTGCAGGGAGGAAGGGCAGAGCACAGTCAGTCTGGGGCCAACCTCCATAGAGAGAGCATCTCCCTACAGTTCCTGTGCGAGAACCTGATCTTCCGCGGTAACTTAGTGGTGTTCTTCGCCATGACTGAAACCGAATATAGACGTGTTTGATTTAACGCATCGGCATTAGGATACAGTGATTGTAATCATTCGAAATGGGTTTCGACTGACGAAGTTTATTTTAGTTTTTTTTCCCCCTCAAAAAGATAAACTTATACAAGAAAAACAGAAACTTTCAACTTGCGAGTGGAAGTGCTTTTCAGTTCTGTTTTGTGTCTCCGTTGTGGATTTATACTGAACCATTTAAAGTATTTGTAACTGTTAATAGCCAAAGCAAAAAGAATGGAAAACGTAGTTGCACACACACACACATACACACACACACACACACACACACACACACACACACACACACACACACACACACACACACACACACACACACACACACACACACACACGTACACACACACACACACACACACACACACACACACACACACACACACACACACTCACTCACTCACACATACATATTACACTACACTACACCACTACACTGTACACACACACTACACCACACACACACACACACACACACCCGTATGCTTTTAATTATCATTTTAACTGTACGAATGATTGCTTCTTTGTTTGTAACCGAGTCCATCACCATATTCTACACATGTAGACATACACATATATACACATTTTGCTATCTGTCCACACGAATACTTATCAAACTATACGCTGAATAAAAAATGGACAATTATATGAAGGCAAATAATGAGAGAAAATTCAATTGAAGCAAAATGTGTTTTGAAACAGATTTAAAACGCATATATACACATGCAGACGTGAATGTGTGTATATAAGAAATGGAATGGGTATAACGGTAAGGGAATCCTTTACGTTACGAGTCAAAATTGCTTCCTATTCAGGCACTAGCTTCAAGCATTATATATTTTAAACATTATGCCTGTTTGGGCCATAATGTCTCAAACATCT
>NW_028234417.1:8772126-8784626 GCF_977035675.1 Penaeus japonicus | reverse complement strand
TGACTATCACTACCAAGCCTTTTTCTCTACTGCAGATTGCCAGTGAAGAGAGAGAACCTCCCGTCTAGCCTTTGTTGCCTGCTGTGTTTGCCGACTCTTTTCCCCTTCCAACTTCAAAATTGAGGGATCGTTAGAGTGAACATAAATAATACAAATTGGAACAGACATACTCCTAGATTGAAAGCCCACTTCTTCACAGACATAGCATATTCCCTTGGAATCCCCGGCTTAAAAGATGCCTGACCTCTCAACCCTAGGCATGCTAATCACGTATCACCTCCATGTGCGTCCCGTCTGTCCTTGAAAGTCTTTGTGCCTTTCCTCCTCGCATTTCTTTTCCACGCCTACGGTTGCAGATCTACTGGTCCCTATCCTCCTTGTCCCGCTTGTCTTCTGTCCCCCGGGGATGGGGCCTTATTATATCTCTCTCTCATTTTGGCGCTGCGGCCATGAGGTTCGACCATCGAACTACGCACCGCACGGAAGCGATTCGTATTCGGTATGTTCTACACCCGCGAGCGATAGTCGTATTCCGGGTGCATGTAGTTCTACACCCGCGAGCGATTCGTACTCGGTATGTTCTACACCCGCGAGCGATTCGTATTCGGTATGTTCTACACCCGCGAGCGATTCGTATTCGGTACGTTCTACACCCGCGCGCGATCCGTATTCGGTATTTTCTACTCCCGCGAGCGATGAGTCGTATTTCGGTTATGTTCTACACCCGCGAGCGCGATTCGGTCTATCACTCGGAATGTTCTACCCCTCGCGCGATTCGTATTCGGAATGCTTCTACCTCACCCGCGAGCCGATTCGGATACGGTGATGTTCTACACCGCTGAGGTAGGCTCGGATTGGCTTATTACTGTGCTATGTTTCTACACCCGCGAGCGATCGTATTCGGTATGTATCTACACCCGCGAGCGATGTCGTATTCGGCGTATGTGACTACACCCGCAGACGAGCGGATTCGTA
This sequence comes from Penaeus japonicus, assembly GCF_977035675.1. Classification (NCBI taxonomy): domain Eukaryota; kingdom Metazoa; phylum Arthropoda; class Malacostraca; order Decapoda; family Penaeidae; genus Penaeus; species Penaeus japonicus. The sequence goes on along the minus strand of NW_028234417.1, from coordinate 8,783,651 downwards.
TATTCGGTATGTTTCTAACACCGCGCGAGCCGAGTTCGTATAAACCGGTATCGTTCTACAACCCGCGAGCGATTCGTATTCGGTATGTTCTACACCCACGAGGTTGTTTCTTTAGCTTTCTGCTACCCTCTACGTGCGTACAGAAAGCTATGTCCTTTGTGTTGACTGGAGCTGCCCCCACCTGCTCGAAATCTTAGACATCAAATAGTTCATTCATTGTACTTTTTTTTGCGCGGGGCACTTTTTCTCTCCGCAAGCTGACATTCTTTACTTCGCCGTAAAACTTACGTTTGACATAACTCCTTGGGTAAAGAATGGAATTACGCAAGCCATGGCAATGTCGCGCTCCTTTGCCCTCATCTTGTTACATGGTTTAAAACGTTTGTTTATTGTTGTGAGAAGATATATTTTTGAAGAGGTAATTTTCAAGTCCGCGGAGGAAACTCGAGATTAGGACATAGTGGAAATTTAGATATTCAACCTGTAGGAAACGCCTTTGATTGTTTAGTATGACGCAAATTCACCAAATAAACGTAGTCAAAACAATGTGGTGGGGAAAAACAGTTATTATTGTATCAAGAAAAGGCTGGTTCACAATCCTGAGAGAGGTGCGGAGATCAAAACAAAAGAAGTCAGCTCTTAAGAAAAAGAACGAACAAGGAAACACCAGACTCTTGCTAGTTCGTTTTTTTTTCCCCCCTTTTGTGGGTTCCTTCATTCTCTGTTGGAGAGGCCCTTCTGACTTTACTGTGCTAATTGTTTTGCCCTTCGCGTATTTTCACTTTGCGAAGAGCTGTACAAGTTCGGAAATGTTATAAACTCACAAGTAAGTCTCCGTCCGTTGCTTTTACTTGCTCCACAGATACACACAGAGATACCACTTGTATACACAGAGACATGCGGGTACATCTGTGTGCTGCGATCATGTCGACGATACTGGGTCAGGAACCAATGTCTCTCGATTGTGCCTTTTTCTGCCTTCTTGGTGACTACCAAAGTAAGTAATGTCACATTTCCTCCAAAAAGGGACGATTTGATAATGAGACGACATTCATTTCATGGTGTATATAGTATAGTATCGTAAATAACTATAACTATATATATTATATATATATATATTATATATATATATATATATCATATATATATTATATATATATTAATATATATGTTTTAAATATTTTATGCATATAACCTGTATGTAGGTATAATATATAATTATAATATATATATATATATACTAAATATATATATATATATATATATATATATAGATATAGTAATATATAGTATATTCTGTCCGTAATAAGCCTACTTAGTGATCGCTCCTAGCCCCACTCTCGCGCAACAGAAACTAATGTATATTGACATGTAAAGAAACATTGTGTATATCGATAATAATTGATGATATATATAGATATATATATATATATATAGTATAATATAAATATCAGCCAAGTAAGACAATAATATATATATATATATATATATCATATACGATATATATATATATATGATATATATAGTATATAATCATTATATATATATACTATATATAGACAGTATATATATATATAAATTGATTATCACAAGCTCTGTTAACATAAATACATATATAAATTCACACAATACACATTTAAATATATATATATATATATATATAAATATATTAGATATATATATTATAAGATATATATTAATATATATAATAAGAATGATATAAAATAAGTACAATATTATATAAAGAATACATATATATACGTGTGTGTGTGTATATATATATATACTATATATATATAATCTAATTATATATATATATATATCATATATATATGGTTATATATATATGTACATAGTAGAGAGAGAGAGAGATGGAAGAATGAGAGAGAGCGGCTACATATATATACATCCACATCTTAAAAACACATATATATATATATATATATATAATCAGTAATATATATATATATATATATATATATATATATATATAGATATATATGTATATATATATATATATATATGTATATATCAAGATTTTCATATATATACACCATTGATATATATATATATATATAAGTATATATATATATATATATATATATATATATATAAGACTGATGTGTGTATGTATATATCTATATCTATATTATAATATATATATATATATATATATATATATTCATATATGTATATATATCAATATATATCCTATATATATATAATATTATGTATATATATATATATAATATATATAAATCAATTATACTAGATATGTGTATATATATATATATATATATATATAATATAGATATATATCATATATATATGTATATATACAGTAGTATAATATATAGATATATATATCTATAGTAATATATATAGTGATTATATTAGTGAAGTGGATATATATATTATATATATCTTTATATTATATATATATATAATATAGTACTTAATATATATACTATATAATTATAATATATATATATATATATATCTATATGATATATATATAATTTCATATCTAATATATAAAATATAAATATATATGCAGATGATATTAGGATATTATATATGAGATATATATATATATATATATATATATATATATATATATATGCATATTATATTATATATATATATTTATATATATATATATATATATATATACTATATATGATATATATTTAACATCCCACACCCACACACAGTATTCGGAGACGTCTAGTCAACAGTTATAAATGTCTCAGTTCTTGAGAGAAATCTGAGGACAGAACTTCCACAGTGAGTTGCCTAAAGGGAAAAGGCCGGGGCATTTCCATGATTGATGATTTTTTGTTTGTTGTCTTGTTTTTTCTTTTTTTTCTTGTTTTTTGCCGAGATGCAAAGGATTTAAGAGAAAAAACGAAATGAGGATGATTTTCTTTATATATATTTTGTATGTTAATGTTGAGTTATTGTTATTGTTTTGTTTATCAACATCATTATTCTTATGTTACCTGGTGTTTTTATTGTTTAGATTTCCTGTTATTTTCATTCTCTGTCATTATTTTTTATATCATTATTCTTGGTTATCATTCAATTCTTAGTCATCTATTCATGATTATCATTATCATTAATATCATTATTATTATACTTATTTATCTCGTTTGTATGACCATTATCACCATTTCTGTCAGTATCATCATCATTTATTATTATCAGCATGTATCGTTATTATCATCATCATTTCTGTCATCATTATTATGTTTATGATGATTGTTTTTCGAAGGCGGATTGCTAAAAAGAGGAGGAATATTATTCATGAGGGTTGGACCATGTTGAATTGGAGAATGATGGTCATGCGGGTATAATGATGATTAATGATGATTGATGATGATAATGATGGTGAATGATGATAGATGTATTATGATGATTATGATGGTGGTGGTGGTGATGATGATGAGAATGCTGGTGATGATGCATGCATGGTTAGTGATGATGGTGATGATAATGATATGATGAGTGCTGAAGGTGATGATGACTGAAGAGGATGATAATAAATGATGATAATGACAATGATTAATAATGATAATGACGATAATGATAGAAGAATGATCATCATGAAATAATGATCATCATGATAAATGATCATGGATGATAGAGAAATTATGAGTTAATGATGGTAATTTATGAAGATGATGATAGATGGAGGAAGGAGGAAGAGAGGAAGATGGTTGATAGGGATGATGATCTTGTCGATGGGTGACAGTGACAATGATGGTGATGGCGACGAGGGACGGTGGGTTACGAGAAAAAAGAACAAAGATGAAGATGAGGCCAATCAAACTTCAAGAATATGACGCTACATTTTATCGTCTCTCGTAAACAACTTTCAAAAATCTCCTCCTTTTTCCACCTCATAATCGAAGCGGAAAACCTCCACCGTTTTTTATCTTCAAAAAAGAAAGAAAAAAAAAAAGGAAAAAAAGAAAAAAAAAAAGAAAGAAAGAAGAAGAATGAGAAGAAGAAGAAGAAGAAAATAAAGAAAGAAAAAAAGAAAGAATAAAAAGAAAAAGAAAAGGAAAGAAAGAAAGAATGAAAAAAGAATAAAAAGAAAAAGAGAAAAAATAAAAAAGAAAAAAAAGAAAGAAAGAATAAAAAAAAGAATAAAAAGAAAAGGAAAGAAAGAAAGAATAAAAAAAGAATAAAAAGAAAAAGAAAAAAAGAAAAAAGAAAAAAAATGAAGAAAGAATAAAAAAAAGGATAAAAAGAAAAAGAAAAGGAAGGAAAGAAAGAATAAAAAAAGAAAAAGAAAAAAAGAAGAAAAAAGAAAAAAAAAGAAAGAGAAGAAAATAAAAAAAGAATAAAAAGAAAAAGAAAAGAAAGAAAGAAAAGAAACAAAAAAAAAACTATATATAATAGTTATTAGTATATATATATAATATATATATATATAGGTTAAGATATATATATGAGTATATATGTATATATATGTATATATATATGTATCTCTCTCTCTCTCTCTCTCTTCACTCTCTCGTCTCTCTCTCTCTCTCTCTCTCATCTCTCTCTCTCTCTCTCTCCTATATATATATTATATATATATATATACTATATATATTATATTATAATATATAGATATATATAGGTATGAATATTATATATATATATAGTCTCTAAGAGATGATAGGAAAAGTAATATAGATATACTAAGACACCTAGACTAATGATAGTATTTGAAACTAAGATTAGAAGATTAAAATATAAAGATGACAAATAGATAGTAATATATATATATATACCCATATATATATATATAGTATATATATAAAATATATATATATATTATATAGAATAATATATATGAGTTATAGTCTTTCATAAATATATATATATATATATATTAAAAATTTGATAGTGATATATATATTATATATATATAGGCAAGTATAATACCGATATGTATATATAAGTATGTATATGTATATATATATATATATATAAATATAATATATATATATATATATATATATAAGAATATATATATAATATGTATCTATATATATTGATAGGAAGTATATATACAGAAATGAATAGAAATATATATATATATGAAAAGTAGAAGAGATAAGATATATATATATATATATATATAGAATATACTAAAAAAAAAAAATAAATATGACGATTAAATAGAACATTGAAAATGAGTGTTATGTACTATAAGTATATATATATGTGTGACTGTAATATATATATATATATAATTATATTGTAAGAATATATATTCATGAAGAAGTTTATCCTTTTTTAAAAACAAAAAAATAAGAAATTCAAAAAAGAATGACACACGACAACACAACAAAAAAGGGCCAGAGTAGATACAAAGGAAAATCAAGAAAAGAAAATGTTGATAGTGACGCGTGGATATTTTCCTGTAATATGTCACCTTGTTGTTTCCTCATGAAATGCGACAGGACGCGTGTCTCTGTCTCACACCGGATGTGAGAAACGGTGCTAAGAAGGGCGGAAGTGATAGTTTCCGTTGAAGTTTCTTGTGAGTTTGACGGGGAAGTGTCAGTTTTCAAGGGCTCCATCTGACGTGGAATGGGCTGAGGGTTGCGAAGTAAGTTGAGGACGGAGATTGGATGTTGCAGAAAAAAAAAAAAAGATTGGGGGGGCAGATATTCAGACGAGGAGAAGGGATAGCAGCCGAGTGAGAGGATTAACGGATTACAAGAGAGAGGCAATGAATGAGAAGAAGAAGAAGAAGAGGGTTGGAAAAGGAGGAGGAGGAAGAGGAGTTGGAGGAGGAGTTGGAGGAGGAGGAGGAGGAGGAGGAGGAGGGGAGGCAGGGGGAGAAAGGAGATAGAAATAAATAGGTAGGTCGATGGATACAGAGACAGAGAGAGAAAAGGAGAATGAAACAGGGAGGAACAAATAGATTGACTGATAGATATTGAGAACGAGATAGAGAATCCGGGGTAGGAAAGATTGGGAGAGAGAAAGAGACCAATAAAGACATAACACACACGCATACAGAGACAGAGAGACAGAGGCAAGTGTAAAGTATAAAGAAGACCTAACCGGATGAAGAGCGAAAGCCGCACGTACAGCGCAGCCTCGAACTGAAGCGGTGCTCCAGACTTATACAAGAGCGAGCGAAAGAGAGAGCTCGGCGGGAGACAGACTGATATCAGACGAGATTGAGTGTGAGGAATAAGAGAGAGAGGTGGGGCCCAGGGGGCGAAGCTGAAGGATCGAGTGAGGGCGCGAGAGCGAGAGAGAGAGTATGAGGGAAAGAGAGAGAGAGAGTGACGGAGAAGGAGAGGGAGGAGAGAGAGAGAGAGAGATATCGCTGTAGAGACTGGGATGAGGAGAATGGTGCAGGAGAGAGAGAAGAGCAGGCGAGAGATCGAGAGAGAGAGAGAGAGAAGATTGATGTCGCAGATGCAGTATGAGAGAAAGTGGGATCCACGCCGAATCTCAATGGCGCCACCCCCCGCCCACCCCACCGACCACAGCTACCTACTAGTCCAACGAATGCCCCCCCCACCGCGCTCAGCCACCACCAAGAACAGTCTGACGTGAGTAGTTGAGTGTTCGTATCAGTCTCTTAATGGCTCTATAGGGTAGACCCGCGAGCGGATGATGTCAAGAAGCACTTCACACCTCCTCCAGCCACGCGGGCGTATAAGAACATGAGGCATAAAGATCCGCAATGAGCAGAGAGTGACGTGTAATCTCCGAGAAGCACCTGCTCTACCTAATCCAGGAGAGATAGAGAGAAAGTGAGAATAAATCCATTGCTAAAAGACCCCGAGAACTGAGAGACCCCAAAAAGATAAGAGAGTAAAACACACAACTCACCACAAAAATACGTAGTATATCTACAAATAAATACGTCATACAAACAATAATTTTCCAATTGTGATTGAAGATTCAAATGGTGTAAAACTCGGTAAAGCACTGAAAAATCACCCACAAAGCGTGAAAAGATAATGTCCAAACGCTATCTCACCAAGCCATCACGCAATCCCTATTTGCCTCATGATACGTCAAAAAAAACCCCCAGAGCATTAAACAGGTTTCATATGTAATCGAAACACTGAAACAACAGCAAAAGATATTCCAAACACCTTCCCTTAGTTCCGCAATGTCTATCCCATTTGTATTTCACATATGCAAAAAAAGTTGAATCTAAGAGGGAAGGATGAGAGTCATGCACATGTCAGATAGAATTACGTTTCATCAAACCATTCCCGGGAAAGCTGGTAACGCAATCTCATCCTCAAAAGGCAAGCATACATTATTGTGCTACTTGACGTGTGTTTCATTACAAAAGCTATTAGGAGCTTGAATTTATCTATTCTGTCTTTAGATTTTGATTGTATTCATGCATTTACGTTTATATTTGAGTATACACTTATTGGCATCACTCTATTCTTTATAGTATACTCACTCGACTGAGTTATGCCTAGTACTTAGAATGCCAAGACACCATTATCACATATTATGGAAATTAGATCTGATAATATACTCCTACATCAAGAGACGGCGGCGAGAAAAAGCAACCAAATTGGCATATTTGTTCGAATTTATCGACTCTGATAAAATATCCTTAATCGACTGACAATATCTCGGAGGAAATCGAAAGCTCTATTTCATCGCCAGCGTCGACGACCTTAATCTTTACCGGAAGCTGAAGCCTCCTAAGATTTGGATAAAGTTTAACTTAACACGGCGCGCGCGCGGACCCGGACACTTTTCTTCTGCCCTTTCTTAGGCTCTATTGGCTCCCCCTCTTGCTTCATTATCGTTCTTCCTTCTCCCTCTTAGGTTTCACAGAACACACAGCCTTGATGTTTGTGTTCCTTGTCCCTTTTAAGGGGGCTTCTTCGATCACCTCCTGACGACCCAAGTTTCCTCCCCCTCAAACCACACTCCTTTTCCCTCTCTTCCCCTCGCTCTCCCCTCCTTTCTTCGCCCTGCTTCCCCCTCCAAACTCTCGTTCCCCTCTCTCTTCTCGCTCCTTCTCCCTCTTCTCTCTCTCTTCTCCCTCTTCTCTCTCTCTTCTCCCTCTTCTCTCTCTCTTCTCCCTCTTCTCTCTCTCTTCTCTCTCCTTCTCCCTCTTCTCTCTCTCTTCTTTCTCCTTCTCCCTTTTCTCTCTCTCTTCTTTCTCCTTCTCCCTCTTCTCTCTCCTTCTCCCTCTCCTCTCTCTCTTCTCTCTCCTCTCTCTTCTCTCTCTCTTCTCTCTCCTTCTCCCGCTTCACTCTCTCTCTCCTTCTCCTTTTCTTCCTTCTATTCACTTTCGCGTTGCTTCTCGTCTCCGTCTGCTCTTCCCTCTCTCTCTTACCGCCTTTGGTTTCGTTTTCCTTTATTCCTTCTCATCTTTCTCCTTCCTCTCGTGTAATCTTTTTCATCTCATTCTCTTCTCTCCTCTTCCTCCCTCTCCCGATCGCGTGGACCCTTGCATCTCTTCTTTCTCCGCCCTTTCCCCGACCCTGCTCTCTTCCTTCTCCTCTCCTATCCTTCCTTGCACCTTCTTTCCTCCTGTCATCTACCTTCTTCCTGCCCCCCCCACCCTTCCCCCCTCCTTCCTTTCTTTCTACCTTGTTCCTCCCCCTCCCTCTCTTTATCCCTCCTTCTTGTTTCCCTTTATCCTTCTCCCTCCCTTCTTCCTTCGTCTTCCTTCCTCCCACTTTCTTCCCAAATTTCCTCTCTCCCTCCTGCACTGCTTCTACCTTCCTCTTTCCTCTCTTTTCCCCTCCTCCCTCCTTTCTTTCTCCCTTCCTCCCTCTTCCTTTCTTCCTTTCATCCTTCCTTTCTCCTCCCATCTTTCTTTCTCCCTCCTTCCCTCCCCCTCTTTCTTTCTCCCTTCCTCCCTCTTCCTTTCTTCCTGCCCTATCCTCCTTTTTCCTCCCTTCTCCCTCCCTCTTCCTTTCATCCTGCGTCCCTCCCACCCTCCCTCCTCCCTCCCATCCTCCCAGATCCTCCCGCCCCTATCCCTCCTTTCTTCCTCCCTCCCTCCCTCCCTCCCTCCTGCCCTTCCCTCCTTTCTTCCTCCCTCCCTCCCTCTCACCCTCCCATCCTCCCAGATCCTCCCGCCTCTCCCTCCCCTCCTCCCTCCCTCCCGCCCCTATCCCTCCTTTCTTCCTCCCTTCCCCCTCCCACACCTCCCCGCGTGTCGCCCTGTCGTCCCTCTGCCATTATCTCGAGTTTGTCGCTTCCCCCAGTCGTTTCATCCGAGATTTTGCCGTTCTGCCATTCCCTCGTTATCCCCTGACCTTGCTTCCTTGTATCCTCTGGTAAATGCGTCCTTCTTGCTATTTAATTTCCAGGGTAAAGTCATTGTAAAATTGTATCGTAAAAGCGTCATTTGATGACTCAATCAGTGTAAATGTTTCTGTCACTACTTACGTGTTCGCTGTTGAAAGAAAGAATGAAAGAGAGAGAGAAAGAGAGAGGAAAAAATAAAGAAGGAAAAGAGTTTTTTTGTTCTGTAAGTTGGCACCTTTTTGTGGCTCAGTCGTAAAGTAATGTAGCTTAACGTTCCCATTCTCTTTCTTGTCTCAGAATGTGTTCGTTTACTCTGCCTTGCCTGATCATCCTGAGATTTCTCCAGTATTTCTAAAGTTCTGCTGGATTTTTCGTTCATTCAGCCGTAGGGAAACTCCTCCAAGTTTTCCACGTGGACCTAACTTTTCGCATGACTTGGGTACACTTGAAATCATTACAGAGACAGAAAGTTGCATACGCTGAAAGGTATACTAGACAGTTACGTCGAAAAGGGTAGAAGGAGACGAGTCCAAAGAAAGACCAGTAACAATGCTTAAGTTTTAGGATGTGTCTGTGCTTGCAAGTTACATAGATAAAATGAAGGCAGTAATGGAATGCAGACCAAGTGTTATGACCAAGGCCTTCCATCCTGTCGCCAGTGAATAAGTAAACAGCAATCCCAGCCTGAAGCGACTTGAGACCACTGGAGCCTGGCCAGGTAGGGACAAGTCAAGGAGACCAGATTAGATCAGACCTCTGGTGCTCTTAGTGAGCCAAGGGGGAATTGCCTTTCTGGAGAGACCCCAAAAATGCAAAACATTTATTCGGTATTACCCGGAATATCCCCCGTGGAGACGGTTTTTTTTCTGTGAGAGAAGAGATTTGAAAAACGGTTAGATCCATTAGAGGTTCGGTAGTTGCTGAGTACTACATCGGAGAATACATTGTGCTATTAGCAAGCTCAGGCTCTTATGGCCCTAGAATGTCCAAATGATATCGTCTGGAAATATTTTAGGACACTAAGGAAGATGAAGAGATGTCAGCATTAGAGGACTGTTAGCATGAGGGACACAATTGGGAGAAACCTTATTCTTTGGATTAAATGCACGGAATGAAAAGCGTATTTTAAGGAGAACAAGAAAAAATAAATAAATAAAAACACCAACCAATACAAATATTAGCATTGCCGTAACGTGACTGCAGTATTACCTAAAGCTAATAATTATAATCTGTCAAAAATCAATTTCCGGTTAAAATTAAATGTATCAACAGAGCATAGGAAAAATACAGGTTGATAATTCTAACACGTCAAATATATGTAACTTTTACTTTATAGACATTGCATTCAAAATATTTGAGCGTGATGCGAAATTCATATTGTTCCTCGTTCGTTCCCATAATATTGAAAATAGAGGGTAGGGGAGTAAGATTAAATGGGAAAATGTAAAAAAGAAAATAGTTACAGATAGACTAGTATTTTATGCCGTTGCTCAATAAACTTTAGCCCGAACGTGATATGGATGTGAGTTAGAGATAAAGTAAAAAAGAGAGAACGCAGCAGAGAGAGAGAGAGGGGGCGGGGGAGATAGGGAGGGGAAGAGAGAGAGAGAGAGAGAGAGAGAGAGAGAGAGAGAGAGAGAGAGAGAGAGAGAGAGAGAGAGATGGAGATATGGAGGAAGAAAGAGATAGGGAGGGAGAGGGAGAGAGAGAGAGAAGGAGAGAGATAAAGAGAGAAAGAAAGAGACAGAGAGAAAAAAGAGAGAGAAAAAAAGAACGAGAGAGAGAGAGTGGGGAGAAAGAGAGAGAGAAAGAAAGAGAGAGCGAGAAAAAAAAGAAAGAGACAGGGAGAAAAAGAAAGAGAAAGAGACATAGAGGAAAAGAAAAAGAGAGAGAAAGTGGGGAGAAAGAGAGTGAGATAGAGAGAGTTGGATATTTATGCAAAATAATTTATGATCCTCAAACTTTGTAAGCGTAAGTAGCATTTATGCAGCAAAGGCCATCAAATATTCATTTGCCTCGTTACGAAAAGATTTAGTAGATATAAGAAAGGTCCTCCACTTTGAAGTGTTTACCAGAAGGCTGCTCTGCCATAATCCAACATATAGTGTATCTACCTTTGTCATCCCCCGTCTTCTGAGTTCATCTCTCTTTCTCTGTCTATCTATCTACTTGTCTATCTCCCTACCTATCTCTCTGTTGCTCGATCTAGCTATCAGTCTATCTATTTACATATCTCTCTATTTCTCTATCTATCTATCTAC
>NW_028234417.1:8722126-8724626 GCF_977035675.1 Penaeus japonicus | reverse complement strand
GAGCGACAGGGAAAAGAAAATCCGAAAGTCATTACAGCGTCGTGAATGAAAGTGGGAAACGGAAGGCGGGAAGGAAGGCTGTATTTTCCTTTTTTTTCTGGTGTTTTTTTCTTTCTCGTATTATCCTTATTGTTTTTATTGTAATTATCTTTATTGTTAGTGTTGTTATTACTATTGTTTTTACTGTTGTTACTATTATTATTATTATTATCATTATTGTTATTATAATTATCATTATTATTAATATTATTATTATTATTATTATCGTTATCATTAATATTAATATTGTTATTATTACTATTATCATTGTTATTATTATAATTATCATTATCTCTATCATTACATTTTTTATTATTACTGATGATATCTTTTCTGTTATCATTATCATTAATGATAATAACAATATCATTATTATCCTCCTCCTCCTCCTGATCATCATCATCATCATTATTTTCATTATCGTGACTTTTTTTATCTTTATCATTATTTTTTCATTATTATTACTATCTTCATCATCATTTTCATCATCATCATTATTATTATCATTGTCATTGTTATCATCATTATGATTACTACTATTATCAATAATATTATTATCATTATCATTTTTTTATTATTGTTATTATTCCCATCATTATTATCATAAATATCATTGTTAGTGTCATTTTTACTATTACTATTATTATTACTATCGCAATAAAAATGTTATTATTATTACCATTATCATTATATTTTTTTTTCTTCATTGTTATTATCGTAATTATAATCATTATCAATTCTACCATTATCATTATCATTACTATTATCAGTATCATTATCGTTATTATCGTATCGTTATCATCCTCGTTATTATTCTTATTTCTTATTGTTATCTTTCTTTTATTCTCTCTTTTTTCTTTTTCTTCTCCAATCTATGCAAATATACTTTGTGATTTAAAGGCTCGTATTATAAGCAACAGTTATGCGTCGGGAGCATATAATTTCCAGAATTTCTTCCCCCTTCGTTCTGTCACCTTCTGACGTATCCCTTTAATTCAACAAAGTGAAAGACATGTAGAGTGTACAGTGTAGAGTGTAGTGTGTAGTGTGTATTGTGTTTTCCTCAGTATGAGCTCGGGGCGAGATTCAGAAGCTTACTTTAAATATCGAAACATCTTATATCTAACACTTGGTTTTCGAATATTTATGATGAAATTGATTTTTTTTTTTTTCATTCGCTTTTTCTTATAATTCTGATTTTACTTTGTTTTTTTGACAGTCTTGAGAGTATGAGTGTGTGTATTGTTTTTGTGTGGTTGATTTTGTGTGTGTGTGTGTGCGTGTGTGTATGTTTGAGAGTCAAAGTATGTGTGTGTGAGTTTGTGTGTGTCTGTATGTGTGTGTACGGGCGTGCGTCGCGGGCGTGTACATGTACATGTTCATACATATACAATATCTTTTATTTTTCTTTCTAGATTCATTTCCCTTTCGGGATTGGCTACTCCCTAGATGAATCAAATACCGACCAAGAAAACTGTGAACACGAGAGTATTCGCTTCTAATTTTTTACCTTTGAAATTCATATGACTTTGTATTTGGAAATGAATTCTGAAGTTTTGTCTGCGGCGCAATCCTTTCTGGGGGAACTTTGAAAGCCTCGAAAGATTTATCTCAAAGGAAAAGATAAAATGTACGGAAGTTACACACTGAGAGTGAGTGAGAGCGAGAGAGAGAGAGAGAGAGAGGAGGGGGGGAGCGAGCGAGAGAGAGAAAGAAGAGAGAGAGAGAGAGAGAGAGAGAGAGGGGAGAGAGCGAGAGAGAGAGAGAGAGAGAGAGGACGGGGGGAGCGAGCGAGAGAGAGAAAGAAGAGAGAGAGAGAGAGAGAGAGGGTAGAGAGCGAGAGAGAGAGAGAGAGAGAGGGGGGGGGGGGGGAGAGAGCGAGAGAGAGAGAAAGGAGAGAGAGAAAGAGCCAGATGCAAAGAGACAACCGGACAAAATCTAATCCAGTCTGAGCAACCTTTTCGCCCTCCCTTCGTGCAGGTGCATTTGTCCCCACGGAACCTTCGGGTCGCGCTGCAAGATCTTGAGCAGACACTTCGAAGGCGGAGGGCAAGGAGACAAGGCTGGAGGGCGCGACCGGGTGGAGGACGACCTCGGCGGTTGGGCGTGGGTGCCGTCCATCCCCTCGTGCGCGGAGGTCCACCTCAGCCTCGAAGTGCTCACGGCTTCCCCTGACGCGACACTGCTCTACTCCGGCCCCGACCACCTCCCGCCGGCGCCCGGGGCCAACTCGGACATGCTGGCCCTCGAGCTCCGCGGCGGCCGCCCTTCCCTCCTCCTCGACCTCGGAGCGGGACCTGCCGCCCTCAGCCTCAACGCCTCGTACACCCTCGCCGACTCCACGTGGCACAGGCTCGACCTCATATGGAAGGACGAGGTGAGCAGTTCCATCAGTATTTGAAATACATTCACTTCATCTCGTTTTTTTTTGTTTTTTCTTTTTTTTATAAAGTGTGATATT
>NW_028234417.1:8699626-8702126 GCF_977035675.1 Penaeus japonicus | reverse complement strand
TGAATGAGGCGCTGGGTAATGGAATTGAATTTAACCGCGTTGATATTGCAATGAAGGTCATCAGTCTTCAAATATATATAAAAAGGAGAAAGAAAGGAATTCATTATCTTAACTAACCCGTTTCGAAATACGTATAGTTCAAACAATCTCTTTAATTTGTTCTTTTTATTTAGTTCGTTATTTCGTAAAAGCTTTTCGGCCTATTTCATTTCCGAACGTCTGAAGAAACATGTGATAGTGACTGCAATGTTATACGGATGATGATCGTGAAAAATATATCATATTACTGATGTTAATGGAATACATATATATTTTTTTTCGATCATCACCTTTAATATTATCACTACTACTACTATTACTATTGTTAATATTGTAGATACTATCATTTCAGTGAAAGTATCTATGATATTAGTGTTTATAATCAGTGATAACAAACAATTAACAGTTTGTACTATTAATGATATGCTCAACAAAAAACATACACCAATATGTTTATAACAGTACATCTAACATCAAAATACGATTTCCGAAACTGACATTCTTTTCACAAGAATTTGAAAGAAAAAAAAAATATATATATATAAAAGGGTAAAAATTCGCGGAAAATAACAAAGGATTATTGGCTCCGAAGCAATATAATGAAAGCTATTGCCATGGGAAGGCTGACTAAATTGGGGAAGTAGCATAAAACTAAAATACTTACACATAAATATCGCTGAGGTTCAAAAAGGAGCGAGTGTGGTAATCCCTTTCGTTTTTATTTTTCCAAAGGTCGCTTAAATTGGAACGAAATCGCACTCATGTTAAAAAACTATGCGGTATGATTCTCGCCTTTTCTCTCTCTCTTTCTCTCCCGGTCGAGGAAAATCCAGAATACCAATGGTTCCAGGAAGCCAGAGGGTGTGCGAAATTTTTGACTTCGGTATTTGTTATTTTGGTTTCTTTGCTTGCGTCTCAATCGGTTTTATTGTGTAAGCAAAGATGCACGTATTATTACGTAACTGTATACGTGTGTTTGTAGAGTTTGGTGATTTTCCTATTAGAAGGACTGACACACGTATAAGTCATTTGGAAACCTTTAGCGATTACAAACTTTTTTTCTTCTTTTTTTAGAGGAGTGGTGGAAACTCTCAGCCCATTAAGATGAGAAATGACGATAACGATCATAAATCTTGTTCAAAAGACTTACTCTTAAGCAGCTCTGATTATTAATGTGATAAGCACCCCCCTCCTTTACCCCCCTCATCCCCCACCCCCCTCCTCAAAGCCCTCCCCTACATGTACGTAAGCGAGTCATTGAACGCTTAGACCCTTAATTGTTCGAAGCGCTGATGCGAGTTTTCCAGCGATTGCGCATTCATTAAGCCGATGGTTATAATGGTGATAAAAGAAAAGGAATTTCCGTTGGTGATTGATGGCCAGACAGTCAGGTGACGTCGAAGAGGGTCATTAAGGACTTCCTTCTTTGCAGTACATTAACCTCTTGGAACACTCCACGTCAGAGCCACGGTGGCTGGGATCTCGAGTGTACAGCCGGCCTCTGCCCCAAGGCCCAGTGCCTCCTTTTTACTTATCTTTTGATTCCTGGCTTTATTTACGGGACTTTGGGTTACAGGGATGGCTGGAGGGTTATGGGTGGGGTTGTTTGTGTGTGTTTGGGTGATTTTTTTTTGTTTTTTTTGCTTGTTTGTAGGTTTGTTAGTTTTGATTGTGTTTTTTTGTTTGTGTGTTTGGGTGAGTTTTTTATGCTTGTTTGTAGGTTTGTTAGTTTTAATTGTGTGGTTTTGTTTGAGTGTTTTTGTTTGTGCGTATTTGGGTGAGTTTTTTGCTTGTTTGTAGGTTTGTTAGTTTTGATTGTTTTTTGTTTGTGTGTGTTTGGGTGAATGTTTTGCTTGTTTGTAGGTTTGTTAGTTTTGTTTGTGTGTTTTTGTTTGAGTGTGTTTAGGTGATTTTTTGTAGGTTTGTTAGTTCTAATTGAGTGTTTGTGTTTGGGTGTTTGTTTGTTTAAATTGTGTCTTATTTGTGTATATTTGAATAAGTAGGTCTACACATACCTACCCCTACAAAAAAGAAGAAATCCCTACATTCAAATGAGAGACGTACAACAGCTGATGTAATTAGATTTTTAATTAAAATAATTGCTTATCAGTGAGATGGAACCGATTAATTTTAAACTCATGGAGGGTACTTTGGTTTCGTGATTTTGTTGTTGTTTGTTGTTATTGTTATTGTTTTCTCTCAACCAGAGTGGGATACGAAGAGAAGAGCGAAAGTAAGATGGAGGTGTAGATGATTTCTTAGAATGGAAAAGGATCAGGACTGTGTGTATTTCTTTTTTGGGGAAGTGTTCATGTGTGTGTGTTTAATTATCCTAAAACTTTCTCTCTCTTTCTATGTTTCTATCTTTCCTTATTTCTCTTTCATTCTCTCTCTCTCTCTTTCTCTGTCTCTGTCTCTGTCTCTGTTTCTCTCTCTTTCTCTCACACACTTTCTCTTTCTC
>NW_028234417.1:8687126-8689626 GCF_977035675.1 Penaeus japonicus | reverse complement strand
ATAAAATTTCTCTATCTACATTTCACATCTCCAAAATCTCACTCATCTTCACTATCAATCAATCACTCTATATACAATCAAACACACAATAACAACTCATCTCAAACAATCTTTCTCACACTTAGTCTCAATCTCTCACACGACACTAAATCTATCTTATCAATATATATAAAACAACACACTCCTTACTCTATCAAATCACTAACACAACTCACACTCTCAAACTCTAACACTCACATCCATCAATATATCTCTCTCACACACACACACACACACAATCTCAATCAATAACACAATCACACAATCACACATCCTTCTCACATATACTCGACACACACACACTCTATCTAATCTCTCACACACTATCAATCAATACAAAAACTCCCACCAAAAGAAATCACGAAAACCAAACAAAATCACTATCATACACTCAAACTCACACACACAGCAAACACACTATCTCACATCACACTTTTACACTCACACTATAACACTCTTAAATCACTTTATAATCTAACACTCACACAAACTCTATAAATGTATTATAACTCTCTCACACAAATACAATACCTAATTATCAGATTCAATTAACAATAAAAAACAACAGACTGCCCCCTCCGCCCCCCCCCCCGCCCCCCCCCCGCCCCCCCCCCCCCATAACGATCTCACACACACACAACACACACACTCACACACACTCTCAAATACTAACACTAACTTCAATCACACCACTAACTAATCACTAAACACTCATCTCACACACTACTATAAATATATATATCTAATAAAACTCTATAATATATCAAAATATATATTCTCTCAAAATATAATATATAAATATATATATATATATAATTCTAATTAATAGTCTACTTACAAATATATAAATATAAATATCTATAAAAAAATTATATATCACTACAAAATATCTAAATATCTAACATGACTACTAAAAATATCAGTCATATCTAACAAACAAAAACACAACTATAACAATATATAATATATAAATATAAATCTATCTATAAAACTATCTAAAATATCTAAATTTATATGTTCTAGTAAAAAAATAACTAATATATATAGATAACTTATATCTCAAATAAATCATACTATACATACTAATATAATTTAAATATATTTATAAGTAATAGTATATATAATATATATATATCTAAATAATATCTATATATATATATATATATATAATATATATATATATATGTTATAGTATATAAAAATATATATATATATCTAAATCTAAAACAACTCTATCACAACATAAATATCTTTGATATTGTGATTATATAGTAGATAGATAGAGATATATATATTTATATAGATAAATTTATACAATTTTTTAAAATATATATTATATAGATATCCGATAAGCATTGTGTGGTGAGTGTTAGAGTGTTGTGAGTTATTTGTGTGTTCATCTCTCTAACTCCTAAACTCACACATTTATATATATAATACATATATATATAATAGATATATATATATATATATAATTTATATAATATAATATATATATACATATATATATATAGGTATATATATATTTATATATATTATATAATATATATATATAGAACATTTTTTTATATATAATATAATAATATATATATATATATATATATAATTATATATTAATATTAAAAAAAATATTATATATATAATATATATATATATATATATATATACATATATATATAGAGGTATATATAGTAGTATATATGATTTATAGATGTATCTCTAGTATATATATATATATAAAATAAAGTATATATATATATATATATTATGAGTCCTTCCTATAGACGACTTTCGTAAATTGAAATGAATCTTCTATTTCCTATTCCGAGCAACCTCTGCGAGCTATTTACACCTAGTTTTTGGGCGAAGAAACCTCACACTCGAGACAATCCTTCTGCCCTTGCGTTGCAGTACGGCTTCATCGAGACCGGACCGGGAATCTGCAGTTGTTCCTTTAAGCTGAAACTGGGAGAAATTTATTCGGATGAACTTGCATTATATATATAAAAGATTTGCATGAATTGGTGTGTTTTTACGATGAGTTTGCAAATGAAGTTTCACGCACCTCTTTAGCTATTGATTGCATATATTGTTGTAGGTGAAGTTCAATATGACAAATGAATAAAAGGGTATAAAAGAGACTTGAATAGTTTCCACAACGGAGGAGATGTAATTTACGCGTTGCGGATTACTCCGGCATTAGAAATGCATGAATTTCTTTGTGTGTGTGTAAGAGTGAGTGAGTGAGTGAGTGAGTTAGGGAGAGAGAGAGTGTGAGTGAGTTGGGGAAAGAGAGAGTTAGAGAAAGAGAGAGAGAGAGTGGAAGAGAAAAAGAGAGTTAGAGAGAGAGAGAGAGAGAGAGAGAGAGAGCGAGAGGAAGAGATAAAGAGAGAGGAAGACATAAAAGAGAGAGAGAGAGAGAGAGCGATAAAATTAATGTGCTTATTGTGTTCATTTGTAA
>NW_028234417.1:8662126-8664626 GCF_977035675.1 Penaeus japonicus | reverse complement strand
TTTCTCTCTCTCTCTCTCTCTCTCTCTCTCTCTCTCTCTCTCTCTCTCTCTCTCTCTCTCTCTCTCTCTCTCTCTCTTTCTCTCTCTCTCTCTCTCTCTCTCCCTCCCTCTCTCCCCCTCCCTCTCTCTCTCTCAGCTATAACGAAGGGAAGGTAGAGGTTTGAACTACTTCAGAGCTCGATTCAAATGTTTATTCTCTTTTTTCCCAAGAGTTCCAGGAAATAGTAATTAGGTAATCCCAATCCTTCAGGATAACTGAGGGGTTGGGAGTTCCCAAGGTTTCTGATAAATATCTTTATACGACGAGATTAATCAAAATGAGATATACGTGATGCTTCACAAAGTCTGTAAAGTTATAAGAAATAAACATTTCTTAGTTATGATTACAAACACATCGCCATATAAGCTCACTGAATGACTTACTCAAGTAAATGAAAATGAAATAATTTATGTAAAAGATATGCAACTTGATATATCATTACAAAATATTTATTTATTTTTGAAATCACTCATTCTCAGTATCCTCCGTCATCATCATCATCATCTCCTTATTTCATCTCACTTTCTCTTTATTCATCATCATTATCAGTATCATATCAGTATTTTTTATTTTTTTTCGTTTTATTAAAAATTTATTGTGATTATCCTTGTGGATTGGTTTATCAATATTATTATTATTGTAATCATTATCATTATCATCATCACTTCCATCATTCATGTACGTGTCATTTTCACCATCGTTTGTATCATTAATAATATGTTAATAAAGTCGATTATTATTATTGTTTTTGTTAAGTTTCTGTTTCATATTGTCCTTATTAATTTGTATTTCTCATCGGAAAACTATAGACATTAATGATTAATGCCCCCCCCAACCCCACACTATGATGTTTATGATGATTATCATTAACACCTCTACTATCATTAATGATGTTTTTATTATCATACCTATTAATGTTTAACATGAGAATTATTTTCATTGATAAATAAATTGATTAGGAATAGAAGTATCCATTCCAATACATTTATGACTGAATTTTTACTACCCTTACAGCATTCCCATTATGATTTCGTAATGATTTTCTTAATGATTTCTCTATATTGTTTTAATGATGATTTCATAGCTGCCTCTGAAGGCAAATAAGCTTACGCAAATTCTAGTTTTAATTGAAAAAAGAACTAATAACAATTTACATTTTCTGTTTTACATGTTATTGTTGTTTGATAATATATAAATATATAAATATAAAATATATATATATATATATATATATATATATATAGTTATATATTTATATATACATATATATATATATATTATATATCTATATATATATAATTATATATCCATATCACTAATCACACACTTTTGCCTATTGCACTTTCCGAACATCACACACCAATCCTTCTCCCAAAATCACAAAACGCCTTAATTGATATCAACAACTTTGAACCCAGAATGACACCCATAACAACCACAAGATTATATTAAACCTAGAAAAAAAGCAAAACAAAAAAACACACCATAAACTTTGGAATCCCACTTTATCTCTCTTTGAAGTGGCTCTTAGTCGTTGTACAAGAGGCGACGCAATGTGATCGATTCTGAACGACCAACAATTCAACGGGAATAATTCGGCATTAATCACCAATATTGCACTTACAAAGGGTGTTATAAGAGCTCTTGGCCGCTTTACTGCCTCTCGTTCGACAGGGTAGCGAGAAGAAATTTCCTCTCCTCAGTATCAATTCCGAGTTTAACTTTTTTTTTCTTTTTGTTCTCCCAACTTGAGAATTATTGGAAGAGAAAAGGATACACATATATACAGAGAGAGAGAGAGAGAGAGAGAGAGAGAGAGAGAGAGAGAGAGAGAGAGAGAGAGAGAGAGAGAGAAAGAAAGTGTGTGTGTGTGAGAAAGAGAGAGAGAAAGAGAGAAAGAGAGAGAGAGAGAGAGAGACAGAGGATCCAGATGGATGAAGAGAGTCGCTAGATGAGAACAGCAGAGAGACAGAGAGGGCGGCAAAAAAAAAAATAAAAAAGAAGACGGGGGAGATGGATGGGCGCACATCATCGACGCTCACATTAAACCCCTAATACACCATACTTACACAATATAATATAATCACTCATACTCACCCTTCATCAATATAAAACCCCTCACCCCCCCCCCAACCCAACAACCAACCACACCCCACACAACACCACACAACAACAACACACACACCACCAACAACACACAAACCCAACCACACCCTCCTCACACACAACACACACACAACACAAAAACAAACACAAAAACATAAAACACACAACACACACACACTACCACCCACCCAACAAAACACCACACAACACAAAAAAAAAAACAACAAAACACAACAACACAAAACATCACACACACACAACACACTATAAAACCCCACACAACCCTACCCAACTCTATAACCCCCTCACCCCCACTCCTCCCACCCAACCAACCCCCAACCCCTCCACCCCCAT
>NW_028234417.1:8644313-8647026 GCF_977035675.1 Penaeus japonicus | reverse complement strand
CGTAAAAGGAAGGTTTAGGAAAAGCGGGAGAATCCTCTGGCGAGAGGATCCATGTAGAAGTTACGGTGCGGCGTTGGAGAGCGCGGCGTCCAGGACGAAGCTAGGTACTACCCCAACTTGCCGAAGGATCTCGACGGGAGCAAAATCTACGCATCTCTTCATCAGGCTGCTCTGTTGAGTTCCGCTTACATCAAAGTTTATAAATATTTAAATAATTTAGAAAAATTGAATTTCTATATCCAACACGAGCCTCTTTTCTATTTTCCTATAAATTACAAAGACGCATTTTATATGAATCTTACTACGCAAACTCAGCTCAAAGTCAATATGTTCTATACATTATATCTCATATATATATACTATAGTATATATCTACACTATAGATATATATTACGTATACTCATAATATATTCACATATATTTATATTATAGTTTTTTCTTTTTTTTTTTTTTTTTTTTTTCTCTTAAAGCGACCAAAAGACTCACTTTGTGCTTAATCCTACATGGGATGACCATATTTACTATATATAAATCCGCCTGCCTTAAAGTGATCATTTACTTTCACTATTTTCACAATGATGTGTGAACAAAGGCTATTTAGATAAGGGAACCGGGGTGGGGGGGGGGGGGGGCGGGGGGGGGGATTTGGTGAGGGAGAGTTAGGGGGAGTCAAGGTAGGGCGAGTGAAGAGGAAGAACATGGTATGGAGTTCTTAGGTTATATATATTCAATTATTATAAAACTAAAAGAGCTTCGAATAAAGCGTAATCAAATATCAAATAGGATAAAAGAATGTCTTCTTGTCTAGCATCGAAAAAATAACTTAAAACAACACGCCTATAACGATGTTGACAATTTGACAAAAAAAAAACAAAGAAGATTTCTTGAATTATATAAGTAACAGGAATAAAACCGTAAGAGCCATTGATAATCCAATAGCGGGAGACAGAACATGGAGAGATATGTTAACACAAAAGACGTCCTTGGTATATAAATAAAAATGGGGGGCGGGGTTTCCGAAGATAATCTAATGCATTAGTTGGATTAGAATATATAAGAAGAAGTTAAGTAAATAAGTAGAATGACATGATGGCAATAATTATACAAAGGAAGATCTATTCGAACAGGATAAGAAATGATATTTTTTGATTATTTGGCTATCATGAGTTAATAAAAGGCACACAATGAAGGGTTTAGAGAACGACCCGCGACATTTTCAAAATCATAGTATTTAGCAAATATTCCTATATGACCACAAGAATGGGGCATGAACCGTGGAAATACCAGTCAACAAAGTCCCTATATCATATATTGCAATACATAAGTGGACTATATCAAGGTATATATATATATATATATAGATAGATAGATAGATAGATAGATAGATAGATAGATAGATAGATAGATAGATAGATAGATATAGATATAGATATATACGTATATTAGGTTGACGAATTCCTTGTGAAAGAATAGAAAAGGTATAAATGGGAATTAATTCTTTCGCAACATAAGAGGTGTAATTGATGTCTCGATGCTTTATCTCCTTCCGCGTTACGTATTGCACAGATGAAGATAAATGAAAAGCGTCAAATACACATCCTGCTTTGCAAAGTCCGTTTTCACTTATATCCTTCGTGCATAATTTGTGTTAGGCACAAGATCCATCATAACCTGTGGCAAAATAATGCAAAACAAACTGTGGTGGTGCTTGCTCATCTAAAGTGCAATGCCATGAAAGCAACTAATCAGCATTCGTGAAAAAGAAAATGTAGTTCCCAACAGTGCAGATACTTAGTGCAGGTAGACAGTAACACAAATTCAGAACGTTCTGTGGTAGGTCAAAGTTTGTTTGGTGTGTGTGTGTGTAATATATATGTATATATAGTATATAGATATATTAAATGAATTATATATATCAATATATATATATTTATGGGGGGGGGGGGGGGTGGGGGGGGGGGGGGGGGGGGGGGGGGGGGGGGGGGGGGGGGGGGGGGGGGGGGGTTGGGGGGGGGGGGTGGTGAAAGATTATGTGATAAGTATAGATATATAATATATATATATAGTATATATATATAGATTTAAGTTGATGGATATAAATGTACATGATATATACAAATAGTATGCTATATATATGGTGTTTATATACATATGTATGTGATATATGTATATGTATATATCATATATACGTATATATGTATATATTTTTATATATATATATATATAATATATTAATAATAAGAGAGAGAGAGAGGAGAGGAAGAGGAGACTAGAGAGAGAAAGAGAGAGAAGAGGACACAGGAGAGAGAGAGAGAGAGAGAGTGAGCGATTGCGGTTCAGATTCTGGCTTAAAATATTACTGGCCGTAGTATTTGAATAATTGAATGCTTTTGTTAGCTATAAAATATGACACTTTTCGTAATATAAGTTGATAGTTCGAGGGAAACATTTTGTTTAAAAGCCCAATACATTCCACCCGTTTTTTTTTTCGTTTTTTTTTTTTTCTCTCTCTCTCTCGAAATAACACGTGCAGCACGAAATTAAAACAAAGAAAAATAGTCAGAGGTGCAGTAATGTTACTATAGTCTGCGTTAACACCAACTGAATTATAACTCACTACGAGCGAATTTCGAGGAATACAGATGTATATTATTTTACGGAATAATCTAAAATGTTTTACATCTTTCCGGGTAGAATGAACATCTAAAAACAG
>NW_028234417.1:8639313-8641813 GCF_977035675.1 Penaeus japonicus | reverse complement strand
CTAGGACTTCGATGGTAAGCTTCCAGTGTTCTTTTTTTTTTTTTTCCTTTGTGGGGCTTGTCGATGTTCTTGGTCTCCCGGAACGCTTCTCGTGAACATTCTGAACAGTTCCATCGGCTTCAAACTTATCTTTGATGCGAGTGATGGTAACACGCGTTGGTGGATCTCTTTGACACTCTCTTCTAAACTGTCTTTGTACTTCAACTGTATTTTCACACCACCAGTAACATTTTGATTTTAATTTTCGTTGTTCAAAGTTTAGTCTACCTGCCAGCATCTATTCCGATGGGTTCAACCTGGAAAGAAAAAAAAAATCAAAGGATATATCAGGTGATAAGGTGTGTATACATTTTTGGGGGCACACCCTGTATATATACATATATATGTATATACACATATATAAAAAAAAAAAAAAAAAAAAAAAAAAAATATATATATATATATATATATATATATATATATATATATATATATACATATAAATGCATGTGTGTGCATGTTTTATGCAGTCACACACACACACAGTCTGTACATGTGTATTTGCTATTTTGCCTGTTGAAGGCTTGTGTCTCAGGTCGTCTCTACTACTGAATTCGATACCCTGTTTTATAGGTTTGACATTAGGATTTCCCCCTGAAAGCTTCTCAGTCTATTCCAAAAGCTATTTCTTGCTGAAAATTTCATCATTTTCTTCTTCTCTATTCATATATTATATCACTATCTCCTTCTAAATTTTACCTTATCTATTATCATAATTATCTCAGCTGTCCGTCACTTTTCTCCTGCATACAGCATGATTCTGGTAAAGCTTATATGCATATGCAAATCGCAGCTGTCTTGCTGGTATTCAGTGCCGTGCAGCCTTGATGTATATTCTGCGTCGGAAGATGTTTTCAGTGCTGAAAAGGGTAATGCTAGATATATGCGTCTGAAGGGTTCTCATTCTCTTTCTCTCTCTCTCTCGCTATTTCTCTGCGCTCTTTATCTGCTCTATCTCTTTCTCTCGCTTTTTCTTTCTCTCGCTTTTTCTTTCTCTCTCTATTTCTCTGCGCTCTCTCTCTGCTCTCTCTCTCTCTCTCTCTCTCTCTCTCTCTCTCTCTCTCTCTCTCTCTCTCTCTCTCTCTTCACACACACACAAACACAAACACAAACACAGACACAAACACACACACAAACACACACACACACCACACACACACAGAAACACACACACATGCATAATTTAGCTTACTCTCCCTGAAAAAAAGAACATTAATGTGACGATTACACAATACAAAAAATACAACAAAAAACAAAACAAAAACAAAGATAATTTAACAAATAACCAATCCCAAAGGCTTCACACACCACAGAACAAGAACATGACCTGTCTGTAAACACTCAAGGGAAAGCATCCAATGGCTTAGGGGGGGGGGGGATAGCTTGATTCAAGTCAAAGACAAGTCAAAGACACGTTGACATATCAAGGCTAGGGTGAATGTCCTGATGAGCTTGTATGTTATTTTCGAATGTATTGATTGATCTGATATAGTTCTTTTTTTTTTTCTTCTTCTTTTCTTTCTTTTTTTAATGGTATGGTGTCTAAAAGTTTTTGTGACTGATTTTAATGGTACTGTTTGTAATTGTGATAATGAGGATATCAAAGTCATTGGGATGTTGATAATGATAGTAATGATAATCATGAAAATGATATATGATATCAATAAAAACAATAGTTAATGATGATGATTATGATAATTAGCAATGCCAGCAATCATGATGAGGAACATCAAATAAATACAAATGAAATGATAATGCTGATAATAACAATGATAATGATATAAATAATTAAGATGATAATATTGACAATAATGATAGTAGTAATGATAATGATGATAGAAATAATGATGATAATAATGATATCTATAATGATGATAATGGTAATGATAATAATGATGACAAAAATAAGAATGATATCTATAATGATAATAATATTAATGATGATAATGATAAAGATACTAATGATAATGATTATAATAATAATGATAATAATGATAATTATAATAATGATAATAATGACAATGATAATGATAATTATGATAATGAAGAAGATAAAATTTAATCATAATAATGATTAAGATAACGATAATGATTATAATAGTAATGATAGTGATAGCAGTGATAGCGATGATAATAACAATATCAATAATAATAATAAGAGTAACAATACCAAAGGATGATCATGATAATAGTGATGATAGTAACAATATGAAAATGATAATTATGATAATAATATTCATAACAATAATGATAATAACATTCATAATGATATTGATAGTGATGATAATCATCATAATTACTATAATCTTAATAAAAAGAAAAATGCTAAATATAATGATAATTACCATTCATTTAAAATCCTTTATTATCAGTTTGAACTTAGAATGATGCTACAGTACTTGTTATCTCCAATTAACGCTTGAAAAAAAATAATCAATCCACAATTTCCTAAAAAAAAAAA
>NW_028234417.1:8624158-8626658 GCF_977035675.1 Penaeus japonicus | reverse complement strand
CCGTATCACCATCACGAGTAACAAAAATAATAATGTTAAAAATAATTATGTTTACAATAGCAATTAAATTGATAATAGTGATTGCAAACAATGCTGGCAATATGAATAATTTCAGCAATAATAATAGTAAGATTAAAAAAAAACATTCGGTAACAATAAATCAAATCAAACACTGAAAACAAATAATAAACAAATAAATACTGACGATGATAAATAGCAATATTGATAACGACGACAATGACTATAATAGTGTTGATATTTGTATAAATAGAAATAGCAACATTAATAATGATTACAATAACTATGATAATGATACTTATAGAGCTCATGATAATAACGAAGGATTAGGAGTACAGCCAATAAAGATAGAATAATAATAGCAACAATGGTGATAATGCCATTAATAACGATAAGCTTGACATTAATTATTAATTATTTGTAATATTAATATTACTGCAGTAGAAGTAATAATACAGGTGATGATAAAATATTGATTAAAAAAAAAATGATGTTAATAACCATTATTAGCTTTCTTTTATAATGCTATGCTGCTGATACTGTTGTCCCTTTCTGAAGTGCAGTGATTTTCGTTCAATATCTGAATTTAATACAAGAAAATTATACTTACAGTTGAAGTACGTATCATCACAGCTCTTGACACCTCATCTAGAGGAAACAAAATTCCGTTTTAAACTAAAAATCGCTAGAATAGTTCATACTATCCATTCCACCAAAAAAAAAAGCAATAGGTTATATATATATATATATATATATATATATATATATATATATATATATATATATATATATATATATATATATATCAAACGGCTAGCTTGCTAAAACGGTGTTCACAAAACAACATAATGGTAACTAATACACAAACACCATTCAAGTGTTCTTAACGTAAAAAAAAAAATACTTGCCAGGAGTTTAAAGATTGAATGTCTGTGAATGAAGACAATAGCTCTAAGGACAGTTTTTCTTCATGTTTTTTTTTTTTTTTTTTTTATCATAGAAAGAGAAAACATCCACACATCAATGGACACGGCGGAAATAAAACACTTTGAAAGACATCATAGCTTTGATTCACACACACTCGCTATAATGAAGACAACCGTGGGTTTAAACGGAAAACATTTTCTCGTCAGAAAGTGTTGGATTTAAACGGAAAACATTTTCTCGTCAGAAAGTGTTGGATTTAAACGGAAAACATTTTCTCGTCAGCATGAAAGATCACAAGTATGATAACAAGCGAACAAGTCTTAGCCTCGTGTCTTGCTGTAAGACAGGGCTACATAAAATCTTTCCCTCATGAAGCCGCCTGCCTGCCTGCCTATGGTGTCTGCTAACCTACTAACATGTTATATTGTCAAGTCTCTCTTACTGTCCATTGTGTTGGTGATCTGTTCATTTTGCAATGCACTGCAAATGTTGATTTTGGTTTCCGTGGAAGGTTTTCTCAAGTCCCCCGTTTCAAAAGACGATCTGGCGGATTTTCCAGAATCTTCCTCCGTCTGCGTCTCCGTCTTGCAGGAGGTTTGCAAATCCCAGTTGCACAGCAATGTCACTTACAGAGAAGCTTACATCCTTCAGTGAAGTAATCCGCGTCAACTGTGCAATTTTCTCTTGTGCTTAATTCATATTAGTGTCAACGTTTGTGATGTTACAAGTTCAGTGTTGTTATTTGACAGGGTTGTGTTCCAATATCGTGGCTTATCTCTTATAATATCTTATCATATATCTTATTATCTTATAATAATGTTTTCCATTCCGCTGTGATTGGCAAAGTTTTAGTTGTGATTTCTCTGTGTTGATAAAAAAAAAGGCTAATTAGTTTAAATTCTCATCTCACGACATATATTATTTTCACTGGTATTAAAATGATGCATTTGTAATTCGTTAAATAAATAAAAATATGCATCCTGCTATATCAAATAGTAAAAAAGACAAGAAAGCCACATGTATTCACTTGATAATACTTTCCATTTCTAGTTTATATATAACTTTGTTTATTATATTAAACTGCGGAAGATTATTTCGGACGTAACGCAACCTACCGCAAACCTGATCGATTGTCCTTTGTTTACCGGAATAGCAGACGATGTTCCGCAAAATCACAGCCCTTGGCGAGTTATGGAAAGATACCATCTGGTTTATTAATGCTTACAGTGATAACCAAACAAACCATTTTCCACACTGAGATTTATTTTCATCTATTAGAAAAAGCAGAATATATGTATATATGTATATATATGTATATATATTATATATATATATATATATATATATATATATATATATATATATATATATATATATATATATATATATATATATATATATATATAAATATATATATATATATATATATATATATATATATATATATATATATATATATATATATATATATATATATATATATATATATATATATATATATATATATATATATTTATATATATATATATATTTATTATATATATATATATAATAT
>NW_028234417.1:8544158-8546658 GCF_977035675.1 Penaeus japonicus | reverse complement strand
CGGGGTCTCCTACGCCTTAGCCTTACCCTCTCTCGTAGGGTCCCAAATCGTGTCTACACATACTCTCTCTCTCTTCGAAAATTCTCTCTCTCCGTCCGCGCGCGCTCTCTGCTCCATTACATCACACACGCACACACACCATATATATATATATATAGTATATATATATATATTAAGTAATATATATATATAATATTATATATATATATATATAGTAAGTATATAGTATATATATATATACACATGTATATATATGTATATATGTATGTATATATATATATATGTTTATGATACATATATCTACACACACTCCAGAAGATTATGATCATTTTTTTTTATCACAACCAAGACCTGGAATAATATCTTATCGCCACTTTTTTTTAATCTTCGATTAAGAATTATTTAGAAACATTACACAGAGAATTTAGCTTTCATTCAAGTGTCTTAGGAATTAGTAAGAATATAAAGTAAAAGCCAGTGTAACGAAAAAGCCTGACAAACAAACAAACAAACAATATACCTCATCTTAACGCAACATAGCATAGAATAAAATTACCATCAATATATGTAACCAAAAATACAACGTACCGACACTAAAGTCCCGACTTGCAACAGCTACTATACATGCAATCGAACTGCCTACTTTACAATCTGCACTTCTGACAGCGTATCTACTCCATCATTCATACGCTCCACTCACCCAACATCCATTTCATCTACATACAAATAGCCACACGTTTTCATTACTTACGGGTCTCTCTCTCTCTCTCTCTCTCTCAAAGGAAACATTTTACTCCCTCAACCAGCCATTCATCAGCATCCCAGCTTTCTACGGACACTCGTCGAGTCACTGTGGAGCGTAGACATAGTGGAAAGGAACGAGTGAGATGGCGACTGCCTCTAAAAGCACTCGTGGACTTTCGGTGGAATAGTTGGGTGGATATGGCCATGAGAACTTCGGCCATAAATCCTAAAATCGGCGGACCATTTTATCCTCACCTCCTCTCTAGAAGCCGTGACGCCCTTTGTTATTATAGCTTCAGACTGATGACTTCTGTCTGACTGTTCAGGAGACTTCATTTTAAATCAAAGAATAACGCTATATAAGGTTGAATTTCCCTTTTGTTTGATTGTAGAAATGCAATAAGAAAGGAAATTTCTATTCATGTCCCTAATCCTACATACACCTTATCTATCAGTAAGCAAAATGATGGAGATAATAGTAGCGATGATGATGAAAAACAAATATATTTTTTTAAATAAATGATAAAGCACACGGATGAAGTATAAGAATATTATCAATAACTGAAGTCTTTGAATTGCAACAGGATGTCATGCAATCATTGAAAATAAAAATCTCAGCATGTAAATCATCACGTCGGGACTTGTTCAGAGTTTTGGAATGAAATAGTAATTCAAAAAGATGTATTAGAAAAGTTTAGACAATTACTCTGATGTTCTTCCACGAGTTTTCAGATTATTTTCCGAAGACGAGTCAAATGTTTTTCTTTACGACATTATAAAACTACCTGAGGCTATAACCTGGAATCCAAACAAGTCGAATTTAATTGAATTTATCGCAGCAGTAAAAAATAAATAAATAAATAAACTAACTAACTAAATGAATAAATAAATAAATAAATAAATAGATAAATAAATAGATAAATAAATAAATAAATAAATAAATGAATAAAATAAAATACGAATGAGCGATAGAAGAAATCGGGTAGATGTTAAGACAGATTAGAGAAAAATAAGTAAAGAAAATAATACATAAAACAAAATGCAGCAGTGTTGTATGATTTTACTGTTCCATTAAGCAACATTATCAGACGCAACAATAATTGTTTTAACTTTGAAATTGCCATCACAACTTGCTAGTCAAGTTTATGTTTAATTTATACATTGTGGCAAATAAGTGTTTTCATTGTACTTTTATTCTTCTTACTATTGTTTTATTTTCCTTACCTTATTTTCCTTATTCCATATTGGGAATTATCTTTGTCGTTCATTATTGTAGTTCTTAGGCCCGTAGTAAAGAACATGTGGGGTGGGGCGTCGGGAAAATGTGACGGGTGTCGGGTGTAGGACGTTGGATAAAATGTGACGGATAAATAAAATAAAATAGGTTAAATAAAATAAAATAGCAATAGACATTTTCTATTTTATTTTATTTATCCTATTTTATTTTATTTAACCTATTTTATTTTATTTATCCGTCAAATTTTATCCACATTTTATCCAACGTCCTACACCCGACACCCGTCACATTTTCCCGACGCCCCACCCCACAGGTTCTTTACTACGGGCCTTAATGTTATTGCTATCATATGAATATATATATTTTTTTTCAATAACAAACTTATCAACAATTAAAAGTAGTTTGAAGAGTACTGGGAAACATCGCACGAGCACAGTCACGTCAACATAAAAATCTAAGAGAAAAGTGTTGCGATGGAGGAGACTGTAGCGGAAATAAAAATGTAGGTATAAATAAAAA
>NW_028234417.1:8471658-8474158 GCF_977035675.1 Penaeus japonicus | reverse complement strand
CTCCCACTCCCACACAGCTCCCCCGAACACACAGCTCCCACTCCCACACAGCTCCCCCGAACACACGGCTCCCCCGAACACACGGCTCCCACTCACACGCAGCTCCCACTCCTACGCAGCTCCCACTCCCACACAGCTCCCACTCACACGCAGCTCCCCCGAACACACAGCTCCCACTCACACACACCTCCCCCGAACACGCAGTTCCCACTCCCACACGGCTCCCACTCACACGCAGCTCCCACTCCCACACAGCTCCCCCGAACACACAGCTCCCACTCACACGCAGCTCCCCCGAACACACGGCTCCCCCGAACACGCAGCTCCCACTCCCACACAGCTCCCCCGAACACACGGCTCCCACTCCTACGCAGCTCCCACTCCCACACGGCTCCCCCGAACACACAGCTCCCACTCACACACAGCTCCCACTCACACGCAGCTCCCCCGAACACGCACCTCCCACTCACACACGGCTCCCACTCACACGCAGCTCCCCCGAACACACGGCTCCCCCGAACACATTGTCAGAGGACTGACTGTCA
Source organism: Penaeus japonicus (assembly GCF_977035675.1). Taxonomy (NCBI): domain Eukaryota; kingdom Metazoa; phylum Arthropoda; class Malacostraca; order Decapoda; family Penaeidae; genus Penaeus; species Penaeus japonicus. Next base: position 8,473,613 of record NW_028234417.1, on the reverse strand, counting down.
GCTTCCGGGATTACGCGCTGGCGATGGTGTATCCCCGATGACCATCAGCCGCGTCTGCCGTCTCTCCGGACACGTCGAGGCTCCCTTCGGCCATTCATCTTCCGGACGTTAATCGATGATCAAGGGAAATGGTTAGGGCCAAACCACGCGCTCTGGATTTTTATTCCATCGTCGTCGTTTTTTTTTTCTTCTTCTTTTTTAATGTTTTTTTACTATTATTATTATTATTATCATTATCATTATTATTATACATATATATATATATTTTTTTTTTTTTTTTTTTTTTGGGGGGGGGTATGTTTTAGCAGTATTAAAGAGGCTTAAACTCTTTTTTCTCTCTCTCTTGTCCTCTCACCCCCTTCTCTCTCTCTCGTCTGACTGTCTGTGTGTCTGTTTGTCTGGCTCTCTCTCTCTCTCTCTCTCTCTCTTTCTCTCTCTCTCTCTCTCTCTCTCTCTCTCTCTCTCTTTCTCTCTTTCTCTCCCTCTCTCTCTCTCTCTCTCTCACACAATTTTTGTTCATATTTACTTTGTATTACTAAATCTGTTTGATTATTGGAAAAGCTATTGTACTGATTGAAGTCAGCACTCACTCTCTCTCTCTCTCTATCGCTATCGCTCTCTTTCTCTCTCTCTTTCTCTTTATATATATATATATATATATATATATATATATATATATATATATATATATATATATATATATATATACATATATATTTCTCATATATATATATTATATATATATACATATATATAGTTTCTCTCTATGTCTCTCTCTCCCTCACACACACACACACACACACACACACACACACACACACACACACACACACACACACACACACACACACACACACACACACACACACGCGCACGCACGCACATACACATACTATTAGCTAAATATATCCATAAACAACAAACAAGTCACATAATTGTAAACAGTCTACTATTTACAATAGTAGACTGTCCAGCTACGTACCGTCATCTCTCCAATCTGTCCATGATATGAAGACATATCACAAAGGAATAAATACTTTGGTAAAATCATATGAATAAAAAGCAAGAACATTTTATGAAAAGAGGCACTATTGCCAGTATCTTACTTTTAATGTGACGGTACTCTTCTCTAGTTCCATCACCATAGTCAGCACCATCGTTTCCGAAGTTGGAAGTAGATGGAAAAATGTTTTAAGGTCATTACAAAGAGAAGAAAGGAAAACAACCGATGACAACAAAACCCCGACCGGAGCAGCATTGTGTTCTATGATTTACAGTCACCCTTTTCTTTTGGAGAGGAAGGCAGTAAATATCATTGGCCGAGATGTAGGGCCGGGGTCTGTGAAAAGGAATAGCTCTGGAAGCCCTCAGGTCTCAGAGCCTCGTCCAACACTTTAAGATGTCGAGTTAAGTTTCAAACCATATAGGTACAGAAGGTCCGGAACCCTATATATAATTCGGGAATCATTATTATAATTCATTTAAGGTATAAGGGGTCAGCAACCCTTTATATATTTCGGAAATCATTTAATTTCTTTAAGGTATAACGAGGAGTAAATTTGTGAGAGAGATTTAATCAAGTAATAGTTGGGGAAAGTTGGCTCTTTTCTGTCTCTTTATTTTGATAATTAGGTGTAAGAATTAACCATTTCGGCAGATCGTATCAGTAAGCAGAGTTCTCCGCAACAACTGGATGCTTGCTGCTTCAATTTGCATTTTCAACAGCCGGTCACATGAGGAAAATGAATTATAAATTGATCGAAATGAATGAAATATCAACACCAACAAAAAAAAAACTTTCAAAATAATTTCAATTACGATATGACATTTCCTCGCCTTTTCCTTTATTTGTATGTTTTTTTGTTTTTTTTTTCTCCGTCATTTGCTGACACGGATTTGAAAGCTAAGCTACGATTAGTTAATTCGGATTTACATTCGAAAATTGGTGGCGGAAA
>NW_028234417.1:8431658-8434158 GCF_977035675.1 Penaeus japonicus | reverse complement strand
CACCGTGGTCACACTGGCATTTAATATTTACAAACGTTGTAAGAACTGACAACTGGAGGTCGTCACATTTCTGTTCTTTTTTTACGGTTTCTCTGAATTGCTGCAACCGATCGGAGACAAAACGGAAATGAAAGGAAACAGACTTGATTTATACCACTATAGATTTTCCTTTGATTGTGTTTTGATGTTTATGTCGGGAAGAGACGACATATGGCAAAGAAAACATTTGTTTTTCACTAATGATCATCTCCTCTGGAAAATGTAAAAGGAACAACATAATTTTCAGCTTGTGTAAAGAGCTATCACAAATTACCTTCTTAGTAGTATCTTAATCATTACCTTGTATTATTGCTTCAAGTGTGACCAGAGAGCGTTGCGGTGGCTATGTGACCACGCCTTATAACTTAAAATATCTTCAAACTAAATATTTTTCATTAGAAAACGCACTACTTTCCAAAATCGAAATATAGTATCACCCAAACACAGAATTTGTGAGATGGTATATACATATGGATCTGTTTCCAATACTTAGACAATTTAGTGTTACATACGTGTCAAATAAGGGATAGATAAAACAAGAATCAAATCATCTATAAGGTTTGGAAACGTCCATACAAAAGGATCCAATCCTCCTAAACTAGAATCAGCGAAGGTATCCCTTAGAACACAACACAGTCGGCGGGAAATGTCTCGCCTACGGATTTCTGTATGGCGTTTGTGCTAAATTATGCAGAGCGGCCAGCCTGTGTTATGGTGAATTATATATATATGTCTGTCCTCCACGAAAGAGAAAATAAATGCATGCTTTATGATTCCTTGTCAAATCAAATATTTAGCAGAAACTCGACTCTCGCGTCACTCCGCAAATAATTAAACAATATTGATAAGTCGTTTTTTTGAGATCCATTTTTTTTTTTTTTTTTTTTTTTGTCAAATGAAACAGATCGTTTCCTCTTGAAAATAATTCCGCATTATCATTGTTATTATTATTTTCCAAAACAAGATGTATACTCATTATTCTTATTTACATACAAAAAACATGAATATTATGGAATGATAACATTACAAAACAGTAATACGATATACTATTATATGTTCAAAAAAGTTCATATTCATAATTTTATTTTTGATAAGCCTGAGTTGCTCGTTTTCCCAACCGCATGACTGGTTCAGTGGTTCTTTTGCGTAGTGTGACGAGAGGCGTCAAAAAAACGGCTTTTTTTTTTTTAGATCCGACGCTAGTGTGATACAGCCTTTAAGAAATTGATTCCGATTGCGCTTCTAGACAGTTAAGTCACATTCTGCTCCTCGTGTAATGTGTCAAAAAAAAAAAAAAAAAAAAAAAAGACCCGTAAACACAACCGTTGGTGACCTAGAGTGTACACGTAATAACCCAGACCTCAGGAACCACTCCTTTAAAATAGACTTCCATAAACCGGGTCTGGAATAGAGGAAACATCCTTCATAAAAAAAAATAAAAAAATAAAAAAATAAAATAAAAAGCGATTCGATTGACGATAAAAAAAAGGCGAGGCGAGATTGAGACAAGTCATGAAGAGTCATGAGGCTTAAGCTGGGTGAAGGAGACTGAAGATGAAAATGCCAGACAGGAAAGAGCAAGCCCAAAGGGAAGGTTTATGAATATGTTATAACAAGAAGATAAAGAAGACAGGTTGAGTCAGATGTACCGTTGTACCAGACAGGAAGAGTCAAGAAAAAGTGGATTTAAATTGAATGGCATATGAGCTTCTCTCTATGTGTAATCTACGTTGAGTTTTTCTTTTTATGTAATGCATAGACCGAATAGTTCTATCTTTACTCTCCTTCATCCCTTGTTTTCGTGGAAAGCATAAATATTCGGTCAAGCGGTAGCCAATGATATTGTTGGCGTATGCAGAAGTTTCTGATTTTTCTGATACCTTTTGATCATATTCTTTGTTAAAATTGGGTTTTGAGAATTTATATCATACATCATATCATAAACATTTTTGATGAATCCCTCTTTGTTCTTTGTCAATTCTCCCCTAAGTATCCCTATCTATAAACATGTCAACATCCACATTCACTTACAAATCCACATAAGTGTTTGCTAATACATCCAGATCTGAATTCATTTCCATCCGGATCGGAGAAGTGAGGATCTTAGAGAATAATGCAGATATTACTATATGGATTCAATGCGATGAATCTAGGAGAATATCAGGATGTTAAAGCTTATCCTCTATCTCTTTCAGTCTCTCTTCTCCTTCACCTTCTTCTCATTCTCACTTTCTCTCTCTCTCTTTCTCTATTTCTCTGTCTGTCTCTCTCTCTCTCTCTCCTCCATTCTCTCTCTCTCTCTCTCTCTCTCTCTCTCTCTCTCTCTCTCTCTCTCTCTCTCTCTCTCTCTCTCTCTCTCTCTCTCTCTCTCTCTCCCCCTCTCTCTCTCTCTCTCTCTCTCTCTCTCTCTCCTCCATTCTCTCTCTCTCTCTCTCTCTCACTCTCTCTCTCTCTCTCTCTC
>NW_028234417.1:8396658-8399158 GCF_977035675.1 Penaeus japonicus | reverse complement strand
TACTGTATTTTCATTCATCATTCGCATATGTAACTTTTTGAAGAGACATGAAAACATGAAATAAAAAATCATGTCATTTTTCTTTCTACGTTTTGAAAATGACAACCCCCCCCCCCCCCGCCCCGCTCCCCTTATCGACGCCCACAGTGACAAAATAATGCTTTTAGAGTGCGCTCTTTTGTACCAGACATTAACTGAATTGATTGTTTTATAATTGTAACACAAATTTGCTTTCTCATTTGTATGAATGTGGTTATAAATGAGTATGCCAAAGTTTATTCCTGAACGAATAGATATGCAGGTTTAATTGCATGCGCCCTATTTATGAGGCTAATTATGCCAAAGTTATTAGCGTTCTGATTTCTGCCTTTCAATCCATAATGTTGTCAGCTTGCTTTTTTCAGAAGTAGAGAAAAAATAATTATCATCCTCATGTTAACGATGATAATGATAATAATAACGATGATAAAGATTGTTATGATAATTATCATTTTCATCATAACAATAACAATAATGATTTATAATGATAAAAATGATAGTAGTAGTAGCAGTAGTAGTAATAATGGAGTATGCAGTCTCAAAGAAAGATAAGAAGAAAATCGCTTTATTCTTTTTTAATCAAAGATAAAGAAACCCCTTATTCATATCTAATCAAAAGGTCTGCTAACAAAAGTATTGTAAACTTGCTAGTCGCCATTATATCTCACTGCAAAACTGCGGAAAAACGAATAACATAATTTCCACACAGGTCATAAGATTACAAAAAATATTATTATCATCTTTAAATGATATTAAAGTTCATATTCTCATATTCATCCATTTTAGGGACGAAGGAGGGATAATTAGAGACCACCTGGAGCGTCGAAGTTATATCCGGAGGAAGTTATATCCGGAGTCACGAAGGCAGACTGGCACTCCCTTGACACCTGTTTCCACGAAAAGAAAATTAATTATAATTTTATTCACGGAGACTCATGGTCTTATTTCATTAAAGAAGTAGTATGAGAGAGAGAGAGAGAGAGAGAGAGAGAGAGAGAGAGAGAGAGAGAGAGAGAGAGAGAGAGAGAGAGAGAGAGAGAGAGAGAGAGAGAGAGAGAGAGAGAGAGAGAGAGAGAGAGAGAGAGAGAGAGAGAGAGAGAGAGAGAGAGAGATTGATAGATAGATAGATAAAGATAGAGACTGATAGATAAAGAGATAGATAGAGAGAGAGAGAGAAAGAGAGAGAGAAATAAACGAAAGAAAGAAAAAAAGAAAGAGAGAGAGAGTGTGATAGCGACAACTAGTACCTTGTGTCACCAGACGTAATCATCCCCTGACGTATACTCCGGTAGAACACAAAATATTCCCTCCTGCAGCAGTTAATCGTTAACCCGATAGTTAGTCTTGCTTCTAGGCTAAGGTGAGATAGGAGATCAAAGTTGTATTCTCTGCTTAGCTGATCTCTATTCTCTCTCTTCTTCTGTTCTATGACTGCCTCTTTTCTTTCTTTCTTTTTAGGAGATCAAAGTTGTATTCTCTCCTTAGCTGATCTCTATTCTCTCTCTTCTTCTGTTCTATGACTGCCTCTTTTCTTTCTTTCTTTCTTTTTTAATGCCGACATAGACAACCAAGGTTAACTTACTCAACCCAAAGGCATCCGGTTTTACCAATACAGGAACAGCCGAAGGAGGAAAGAGAAACGGGAAACAGGAAATCTCAGGAGAGCCGGCGTGTCTCAACGGGGAGCCTTGCTTAACAATATTAGATTAATATGATTATCCTTGAGTCTCCTAAGAGTCAGTGGCTTAGAGAGAGGGAGAGAGAGAGAGGGAGGGAGAGAGGGAGGGGGAGACGGAGGGAGGGAGGGAGGGAGAGAGAGAGAAAGAGAGAGAGAGAACAAGAGAAAGAGAAAGAGAGAGGGAGGGAGGGAGAGAGGGAGGGGGAGAGGGAGGGAGGGAGGGAGAGAGAGAGAAAGAGAGAGAGAGAACAAGAGAAAGAGAAAGAGAGAGGGAGGGAGGGAGAGAGGGAGGGGGAGACGGAGGGAGGGAGGGAGGGAGAGAGAGAGAAAGAGAGAGAGAGAACAAGAGAAAGAGAAAGAGAGAGGGAGGGAGGGAGAGAGAGAGAAAGAGAGAGAGAGAACAAGAGAAAGAGAAAGAGAGAGGGAGGGAGGGAGAGAGAGAGAGAGAGAGAGGGAGAGACAGAGACAGAGAGAACAAGAGAGAAGAGAGAGAAAGAGAGAGAGAGAGAGAGAGGGAGAACAAGATAGAGAGAAAGAAAGAGAGAGAGAGAGAGAGAGAGACTATAGAGAGCTAGTGAGAATATGTGGGAATCACGTGTTTTCTTGTGACATGTGACATTTGGAATGTGATGAGGAAAGTATTACATAGCTCTTGCGAAGGGAAAGACAAAACAACAATAAGAGAAGGCTAAACAGATAGGTGAAGCAACGAGCGTACGTATATGTATGTATACATGTATATGTGGTAGGATATATATTCATCTACTAGAATGACATGAAACA
>NW_028234417.1:8384158-8389158 GCF_977035675.1 Penaeus japonicus | reverse complement strand
AGGCCTGAGAATCTTCGCTTTCTCGATCACCACCCGTCAAATCGAGCATGAAAAGTTTACACCAATAAAGCAATGCATGCATTGCTACTCATATGACCACGTCAAGAATAGGTGCCCAAATAAAGAGGAGAGCTTCTGCTCAGAATTCGGTGAAAAAGGCCACATCTTCACTCAATGCACGAGTCAGATTCAGAAATGCCTAAGATGCGGTGGAGATCACAGGACCCTCGCCAACCGGTGTCCCGAGAGAAAGCGGATAATAAAAGAAACAGAAAAGACTGAAACAGAGAAGGAGCAAGAGAACAGAACCTTTAGCGAAGTCGCCAAACAGGCAGTCAAACAAACAATCTCGGCTACCAAGGAGACGATTCGCACCACCATCAAGGACGCAACACCCCAGAGTCAACCAATAATACAACTGCCTAGCGACACCTCAATAGAGATTCTGACAATCTTAATCAATGCCCACCTCACATGTTTGAGAGACCCAAACTCTGACTACAACACCGTTGCCAATAGGGGCCTAAAGACTGCTGGTCTACCTGCAGTCACCTTTGAGCCAGTCAAGGATACAGCCAATATCCTGCGAGTGATTGCTCCTTCAGCCAAAACCAATCTCACTAGCATGGCCGGATCACAAGAGAGTGTGCAATCACACATCATGGCACTGGAAAGACACGATCGGTTACTGAGCCAATCTGGGGAAGAGGTCATGGAAGACGAGAACGGCGAGCTAGAAATAGTTCTGTCAGACGAACCAGAGGAATCACATCATGATATTCCAAACAAGGACACTGCTGAGGGAGAGTCCACAGATATCCAAAGGAAACCAACAAAAAGGGGAACAAAATCCTCCCTGAAAACCTTTATGCCACCAACAGCACCTACTTACCTATCTGAGAGACAGGCAAAATACCAAGAGCCAGCCACTGCTGACTACAAAAAGCTACAGTATGGCACCCCAGCCGAACCAAAGACACTGGGTCTACGTCTCTATGCTGCAAACCCCCGAAAATACCATAAAAGCAACAGAAAAACAATTGGTGACGAAATCCAAAAGGGCAACATTAAATACACATACAACAACCAATTGTTCCAATCAGCAGAGTTCGAGACAAAAATCTGTAAGCATCTCAAACTAGGGGAAATTGAGATAAATTCTAACATGATAGAAGAGGCAACAAACCTCAAAAAAATAAGAAATGGCTACCAAGAGTCCAGAGAAAGGCCAGAGGACAAGAAAAAGAACACTTAATGACTAGGCTCAATATAGTGCAACACAATGTACGTCATTGGAGCACCGACCGATCAAGAGAGCTATCTAACACCTACAGGGAGATTGACCCGGAAATAATCCTCATAAATAGCCATGGAAGGAAAGAAACTCTTCCAATATAATACCTACATATCCAACAAATCTGGAAAACTAAATGACGGAGTTACCATTCTCATAAAAAAAATATCAGGCACCGTATCTGGGATGATTTCCAATCAGAAATGCTGGCTATACAAGTAGACACTACCGAGGGACCTGTATCATTGCTACCTCCTACTTACCACCGAGAAGACCCTATCTTCCAACAGCGGACTTTATGCGCCTCTTACGGGTAAACAAACCTGTCTACCTACTAGGCGATCTCAATGCAAGACACCGCATCTTGGGACATAGTAACAATAACAATGTTGGCAACAGATTGTCTATGTTTATAAACTCTGGGCAAGCCATAGTTCTAGGTCCGCATCTTGCCACATTTGTGACGCAAAACGCAGCCACTACTCCTGATCTAGTAGTCACCAATAAATACGGGCACCTAAACACCTACATTAAGCAAGGCCCCCTAACGACCAGCGACCATATCCCTATTCAAATGATTCTCTCAACATCACCTATCATGGTCCCCTCACCATCACAACCTGACTATAAAAGAGCAGACTGGGAAAAGTTTAAAGAGCTACTGAACAACAACACTATAACAGTAGACCTCGACAACAAGCACTATTCAGAAATAGATGCAGAAACAGAGAGATGGCTCTCAGAAGTGAAAGTTGCAAAAGCAGACAGCATACCAACAAAAAGCTATCGTGTCATCTGCCATCACATAACTAATGAAGACCTAAATAACCTTAAAGTTCTCTATGAAAACATTAAAACCACGCAGAGAGACAAGGATGGTCCCAAGAAAGACGGCTCCAATATAGGCAGCTGCAGATACAAATTGCTGAATCTGCAAAATCCCTTTCACAGCAAAAATGGGAGAAACTAACAAACGAACTCTCCGCAACCACAAAAGATCCTGCCACCTTCTGGAGGAAGATTCACAGACTGAGGGGAAACAGTAATTCGTCCTCTCCTTTCATCTATAATGCAAACAACACCAAAACTTATGAGGCAGAGGGAAAAATCAGAATCCTGAACCAATACTGGAGCAAAATTTTCAGAATCTCTGAGGAGGAAAACCGACAATTCAACCAACAACATGAACAGGTGGTCCTCAGAGATCTCCAAAGATATCCTAACAAACTGGTCCAGGATGAGATTGTAGATCTCAACAAACTTTCATTCGACAACCACCTAACAACGGAAATAACGGTGCATGAGATCAAACAAACAATAGCAAGAATGAAAAATAAAGCAGCTGGGATCAGTAGAATTAACAAGACTGATCTCATGAATCTTCCAGATATCTCCCTCGAAAAGCTCAAAGATATCTTCAACGCCTCTCTAGCCTCTGGCTATTTTCCAAAGGCATTCAAAGTTGCCACAGTGGTTTTAATACCTAAACCAGGCAAACCACTTAACAAAGCTGAGAACTTCAGGCCCATCTCGCTTTTAGAAATACCCGGGAAAACATTTGAAAAGATAATCAATGCCAGACTCACAAACCATCTGGAAGAAAACAATATCCTGAATTCAAACCAATATGGATTCAGAAGAGGAAAAGGCACCTCCACCGCCATAGCGATTGCTTACGAGACCATAGCAAATGCATTAGCAGACAAACAGTAATGCAACATCATCCTCCGTGACGTCTCTAAAGCATTTGACAAGGTATGGCACAATGGCATACGTCACCGACTCATTGATGCCCAGACCCGTTAACCAAACTCTTAAGCAGTTTCTTAAAAGACCGCAAAGCCTGCATCAAATTCGAAAGTCTCCTTGGAGACGAAATTCAACTCAAAAGTGGCGTTCCACAGGGGAGCGTAATATCTCCCACGCTGTTCATTCTCTACACTTCCCCCCTCCCTCCTCCAACATTCCATCATACATACATTTCGTAGATAGTCACCCATCCAAGCAAGTCCAAAATAGTAATGACGCTCCAGACACACAATGCCATCGCCGAAATAAATAGATTCGAGAGAGATTGGAAAATAAAAACGAACAACCAAAAATTCCAAATGATCTCGGCCGCCAGACTTGCACCATTACCAATAATGATTGACAACACTGAGGTCCCTTTTACCCAGTCCGGTAAACTCCTCGGACTCAACATCTCCTGCAGAGGACTGGCACCCCACGTAAAAGAACGAGTAAGACTCGCCAATAACCAGCTCGCCCTATGCAAACGATTTTCAGGCTGCTCAGAAAGAACAAAATTACAATTATACAAATCATTAATCAGACCAATAATTGAATACCCTCCTGTGCCACTAAACACAATCTCACGTAGCTCGATGCTGAAGTTACAAGCAATTCAGAATAAATCCCTCATCTGGGTAGCCGGATGTCGCTACCCAAACATCCCTTCTGCCAGAACACTGCATGATACATACAAGATCATACCAATGAATATACGTATTCATGACTTAGCAAAGAGAGTCTGGGAAAAGCTGGATTTGATGGAAGATCATAACTTTCGACGAATCACAGACAATGATCTCGGCACCCAAAACCACTCATGGTTCCCCAGAAGCTTGCCACGTACCTTAGTTGAACCGCAACCAATGTACAGACGCAGGCGCGCCGACCGCGCAGCCCTTGTAGACGATGACCCTGACGACCCTGGCGACCCTTAATGATCCTTCCTCTGATAAACACTTTGGACGACTGACCTGAAAAGAATAGAAAACAATGAGTTAAAACAAAACGAGTTCGTTCAGATTGTGCGAGTGTATGTTTGGAGCCTCACGAGACTTCAACCATGCATCGTACAACCGGAACTCGCTCGATGAAACAGAAAAAAAAGAAGGGTGTCTCTCCAACACTCGTATCTCCTCCAGGGGTTCGAGGAGATACGCATGGGGGAGAGACATCTCATATGCCGACGGCACCAGATCCCCCAACAGTGGATGTGGTAACACTGCTGGAGGATCGAGTGCACGGGCGTAAGAAAAAAAAAAAAAAAAAAAAAGGTACTGGTAATTAAAAAGGGTGTTGGTAATAAAACAGGGTGTGGTAATCAACAATGATTCCGATCTTCTCATTAATATATATTACGATAGTATTTGCACTATATATACTATACGTGTATGTGTGTACATACTCTATATATATACTATATCTACTGTGTGTACTATATTTATGGATATAAAAAAAAAAAAAAACGGTTGTTGGATTTTATTATACTTATATATGTAATCATAATTACATATCCATAAATTATTTAAATAGCAACTCGGACGGTATCGAAGGACCAATCAAGGGTCCACTCAAGCACTGACAATTCATCGGCAACTGACATGAATAGACTCCCGAGCGTGTCTGCAGTGTACGAAAGAAAACAAAAACAAATCAGGCAAGAGGGAAAGCCCCTCCAACTTTTATATTCTCACACTAATATTTCAATTTCTTAGCTAGCTCCCTTCCCCAACCCCTAATCTTCCTTCAGTCATGGACTCGTCCATGACTTCCCTTAGATTTCCGATTTCCATACATTTTGTTATTAATTTTCGAGAAAAAAAAATATATATAGAGAGAGATATTTATAGACATATGTGTATATTTATTTTTGTACATATGTATGCATACATAACTATTAATTAACCATTTTGAGTTC
>NW_028234417.1:8318149-8323149 GCF_977035675.1 Penaeus japonicus | reverse complement strand
ATTTTGTATTTTTTTCCATTATGTTTAAGTGGACAACAATGGTCGACGTTTTTTTTTTTTTTTTTTTTTTTTTTTTTTTTTTTTTTTTTTTTTTTTTATAATCCGGTCGACTTAATTCTTCTGTTTGCATCATCGGCAGTAAACAGTTTGCCGTGTTCTCTGTGTTACAAAATGATCATGATGAAGAGGCTTGAAGAGAGGGAAAGAGAGAAAGAGAGAAAGAGAGAGAGAGAGAGAGAGAGAGACGATGATAGAGAGGAGGAGCGAAGAGAGATGAGGAGAGAGGAGAGGACGAGGAGAGAGAGAGAGAGAGAGAGAGAGAGAGAGAGAGAGAGAGAGAGAGAGAGAGAGGAAGATAGTGTGAGAGAGAGAAAAAAATGAGGAGTCAAAACCCATCCTTTTCAATCAGCCACACACCAATCGTTAAGTCTCTACACAATTACTAAATTGGCAAGTCTTCAATGATATATCTTCAATGACATATGAACATTCTCTTTCATCGTTATATCACTTCATTTCTGCATGTATTACAATAGTGGTTCCCCTCCACATTTTAATTTTCTTCCCTTATTATCTAAGAGTGGACATGCAAAGGCTTTAATTAGGCTGTCTGTCCCATTAAAGAACAAATATATACATATAGTTGTGTCAATAGATTAACCGGCTGATTAGTTTTATTTGGATTAACCGGCTGGTGAGTTTCAGTTACGTGAGCTTGTCTGGATATAAGTGTCTTAGTTTAATTGAAATTCAACACTATACAGATTATATGATGACTTCATGTGGCATATATAGTTGCTGAAGCTAATAAGAAGCTTTAATATAGCTTTCCCGCTTATCTTCATTCACCTTCTGTTTTTGCTAAAAGTCTTTCCATACGCTATGTGCATAAATTTGCAGATATTAATGGTATAGAGAAAAAAAAGTAACAGATAAAAAGTTATTAGTACTTTTAAAATTATTAAAAGATAAAAGATATTAGTACTACAAAAGAAAAGACAGTAACAGTGTTAAAAGATAAAAGATAAAAAAGAGAAAAGATATTAAAAGATAAAAGATATTAGTACTACAAAAGAAAAGAAAGTAACAGTGTTAAAAGATGAAAGATAAAAAGATAAAAGATATTAAAAGATAAAAAAATATTAGTACTACAAAAGAAAAGAAAGTAACAGTGTTAAAAGATAAAAAGATAAAAGATATTAAAAGATAGAATATATTAGTACTGCAAAAGAAAAGAAAGTAACAGTGTTCTTTCAAAAACCACGATAAAAATAATATGAGCATCTTCAAAAGTCTGTCTGTCACACGCATCCATAACTGACTTATTTAAAAGCCACTGCATATTCAAATATACAAATGAAAAAACAACATGGGAGAAGGAGAAGGAGAGGGGAAGGGTGAAGAAGAAATAGAAACAGAAATGGAAGGATGGATCAAGAGAGAGAGAGAGAGAGAGAGAGAGAGAGAGAGAGAGAGAGAGAGAGAGAGAGAGAGAGAGAGAGAGAGAGAGAGAGAGAGAGAGAGAGAGAGAGAGAGAGAGAGAGAGAGAGAGAGAGAGAGAGAGAGAGAGAGATAGAGGAGGAGAGAGAGAGAGAGAGAGAGAGAGAGAGAGAGAGAGAGAGAGAGAGAGAGAGAGAGAGAGAGAGAGATTGATAGAACAAGAAAGAGAGACAGAGACAGACAGACAGATGGAGGGATTGTACAACACACTTTAAGTTTTGTAATAAGAAAACAAATATTTAAAGGATGATTAACGACTCAGTAACTAAACATAGAATCAAACGAAAAGGGGAAAGTATAAAATTGATAATTAAACACATACCACTGGAGTAATCCACAGTGAAAGATATAGTAGCCAGATAAAAGAAATAACGAAAATAAAGAGAGAGAGAGGGGAAGAAGGAGAAGGAGAGATAATGTGTTAAAAAAAAGAAATAGAGTGGGGATGATTTGATTTCCTATCTCTTGCTTTTTCTTTTTGATGGAAAGATTCAAAAGCTTTTTCATGAAATACATTATTCGTTAGCAATAGATCCTAAATTTCGGAAGACAGACATCCTGAGAGGAATGTGTGTTCACCACCCCGTGAAATCCTCCTGCTGTTTGCAACAATATACGGGCATGCAACACCAACCCCTCAGCAACCATCGGTGATCGAGATGACTTGGAACAGACCCACACGGACGCTATCAACCTGCATCGTGCACTGCAATGACTAGAAATGCGAGTTGTCTCTGTTGATGCAGCCTCATCCATCGAGACTCGGTACTGGCGTTGTATTCATTCCTTCAAGTTTCATAATAATGTTTGTTATTTCTTCACTGCAGCTGTGAATTAATTACCAGTTGATGGGTTTTAAATACATTGATGGCTCGTAAATTATAAATAATTATATATTGATGGCTCATAGATTATGAATAATTATACATTAATGGCATATAAATTATAAATGATTATACATTGATGGCTCATAAATTATAAATAATTATACATTGATGGCTCGTAAATTATAAATAATTATACATTGATGGCTCATAAATTATGAATAATTGTACAATGATGGCTCTTAAATTATAAATAATTATACAATGATGGCTCATAAATTATAAATAATTATACAATGATGGCTCATAAATTATAAATAATTATACATTGATGGCAAATAAATTTTGATGGCTCATAAATTGATGGCTCAAGAAGATATGATGGGATCATAAATTATAAAAAAAATTATACAAGATGTTAAATTATAAATAATTATACAATGATGGCTCATAAATTATGAATAATTATACAATGATGGCTCATAAATTATAAATAATTATACATTGATGGCAAATAAATTATGAATAATTATACATTGATGGCTCATAAATTATGAATAATTATACATTGATGGCTCATAAATTATAAATAATTATACATTGATGGCTCATAAATTATAAATAATTATACATTGATGGCTCATAAATTATAAATAATTATACATTGATGGCTCATAAATTATAAATAATTATACATTGATGGCTCATAAATTATAAATAATTATACATTGATGGCTCATAAATTATAAATAATTATACATTGATGGCTCATAAATTATAAATAATCATACATTGATGGCTCATAAATTATGAATAATTATACATTGATGGCTCATAAATGTTTAATTGAATATTATATCACCCACAAGAAGATATTTCACTGCACCAGCTTTCCCTGCTGCTTATATGCAAGGGTTTTATTAAAGATTCAAAAATCAAAGTATTGATGTTATTATCATTACTGATTGATTTCAAAACACTTTACGAATGCTTTGTTTAATTTCAGTTGATAATGATATTGATGCAAATAATCAAGAAAAAAAGTAATTATAAATCAGGCTAAAGGCATTAATCAGAATTAAACTTATAGGCTGACGTAAGGAAATGTTGAATTAAATAAATGCAAATTTTCTCTTGTTAAGTAAAACTATTCTGCCATCAGGAAAAGAGATCAAAGGACACCTGATGAAAGAACAAAGAACAAAGATCTGGAACAATTATTTCATTTCGTCATATCACTCGTAGCAATAGACTACATTTAATTATTTCATACTAATTACTTGAAGAGCTGCAAGGATCATGGCTATGTTATGGTGCTCATGTAGAACATTAATTCAATCAAAATAAGCATATGATAACAGGATAAAGTCATACAGGTGATTATCAGTTTGATGTAATTAACGATTAGCTCATACCTTAGTTTCAGTCAACGGATATTCATACATCCTGCAATGAATGATGAGCAAACCAACAAACAAAACAAACAAACAAACAAAACAAACAAACACGCACAGACATACAAACACACACACACACACACACACACAAATACACACACACACACACAAATACACACACGCACGCACACACACGCACGCACGCACGCACACACACACACACGCAGAACACACATACAGAAATATGTAATACAGATAATGAAACTGCAAAGCCCAAACTATTTCATTGTTTCCTTGTAACAAATCAACGACATTCAGAGAAAGGGTTAAAAACACATCCTCCTGTGAACAATCCCAGCATCTCCGGCCACACGGTAAGTCTAATACACACAATACAATACAAACAGGATTCTTGTGAAGTTTGCAAGACTCAACAATTGGCGTTATAAAACTGAAAGGAATCCTGCAGTGTGTGTGTGTGCAACGCCGCTGCAATGAGACTTCCGGCGTTTGGTATGAGGACGAGGGGAAGGCGTGAGGGGGGAGGGGGTTAGGGGTTAGGGGGTAATGGAGAGAGGGGGGGGGGGTGAAGTGTGTGGAAATCAAGAAGAAAATGTATGGGGGAGGGGTAGGAGGGGTGCTATGGGGGTAGGAGGGGTGCTATGGGGGTAGGAGGGGAGTGAGAGGGGGAGGAGAGGGTGGTGGGATGAAGGGCTTGAGGGAGGGGAGGAGGAGTAGGGGATAAGAGAAGAGTGAAGGAGGAGAAAGGTGTGAAAAGAGTGTTTGGAAGAATTAGGAGGAGTGGAGAGAGAGTGCCAAAGGTGTTGGGGCGACAATGAAAGAAAAGATAAATCACAATCACAAGGATAAAGTAATCCATTAGCAGGGAATTCTTACTAAGCCTATATTTTTTTTAACACACACACAAACAAATATATGTATATGTATATATACATATATATATATATATATATATATATATATATATATATAGATATACAATATATATATATATATATATATATTATATATATATATATTATTTATATTTATTATATATAAATATATATATTGATATATAAATATCGAGATATATATATAATTATATATATTATAAATATATAATATATATATATATGTTTATATATATATATATATATCTATATTGTTTAATATATATATACTTATATATATATGTTTTAAATTATATTTATTGACATATATATATTATTATAATATATAAATATTTTATATATATATATATATATATATGATATAT
>NW_028234417.1:8255649-8263149 GCF_977035675.1 Penaeus japonicus | reverse complement strand
TTGGTTGAGGTGTGTGAGATTGTTTTATTGATTAGTGTGTTTGATTGAGTGTGGGTGAGTGGTATTTAAGTGTAGTGTGTGAGAGAGTGTGTATGTGTGAGTGTTTTATTTATATAGGTATATATATATATATTTTATATTATAAACTTTATATGTATATATATATACATACATGATTTATATGTATAATATTTATATATATTTATATTATATAATATATTTTATTTATTTTCATATATTGTATATATATATATTTTTATTATTATTATATATAGAGGTTATATTTATATATATTTTATATTTATATTTATATAGATATATATACTTATTTGTATTTATATATATATTTATATATATATGATTTTATATATTTTTATATATAGATATATATTTTATATATGTATAAATTAATAATATAGTTTATATATATGAGTTATATATATATTATTTATATAAATATTCTATATCTTTTATATATATATATTTATATATATATATAGATATATTTATTTTGATATACATATATATATATATATATATTTATAGATATATATATATATTGATAGATAGATATATAGATGATAGATGTGTGGATGTGTGTGTGTGTGTGTGTGTATGTGTGTGTGGTGTGTGTGGTTGGGTGAGTGTGTGTTGTGTGTGGGGGTGGGTGTGGTGTGTGTGTGGGCGTGTGTGTGGGTGTGTGTGTCTGTGTTGTGTGGGGGTGTGTGGGTTGGTGTAGTGTGGTGCATATATATTTATATATAATATTGTATTTAAATGTATATATTTTAGATATATAATATTTTTATATATTTTATATACATATATATATCATATAATATTATTTTTATATATTATATATATATAGTTATTTCATATCGTATGTATAAATTTTTAGATATATATATATATATATTTATGTATAATATATATATATTTATTTATATATATATTTATATATATAGATATATATAGATATATATATATATATATATACATTATTTATACATTATATTTTTTTGATATATATATTAGTATATATATTATATAATATATATATTATATTTATATATACATACGATATATATTTATAATTTTATATAATATATTATTATATAGATTTTAAGACATATAGATACCTCCCATATTATATATTTATATATATATTATACTATATATATTGTATAATTTTAAATATTTACACAGTATGTAAATGTATATATTTATATATATATTTTATTTATTTATATATATATATTTTGCTCTCTCTATATAGGATAATACATATGTATATATATATATGTATATATATATATATATAGTTCTATTTGATATAATTATATATATATTAATTAATATATATATATATATATGTAGTTATATATTCATATTATATGGAGATATTATACATCATCCTATTAAATATATATATTTAGTAGTTTGATATATATATATATATGTGTTTAGAGATATACATTATATATATATATAACATATATATAGATATATATATATGTATTAACAATATATATTTATATATAGTATGTGTATATATACACATATGCATATATACTATATATTATATATTTAATCTAGTATTATATATATATTTATATCTATATTTATATATATATTATATATATATATTATATCTATATATAAATAATATATATTATATATATTTGTATTAATATATATATATTTATATTATATATATATACACATATATTTATTTGTATATATAAGATTATATAAATATTATATATATATTTATATATATATATATATGTATATTATATAATATATATTCTATTTATATATGCTATTATACTATTTTTATATTCGCAGTATATATTTATTTATATGTGTATATATATATTATATATATATATCTATATATAAATATATGTATAATTATAGATAGGTTTATATATATAATATATATATATATATATATTATATATATATATATATTATTAATATATATATATATATATATATGAGTGTATATATATATTTTGTGCTAGTGTATGAGTCGTGAGTTCTTTTGTGGGTACATATATATATAATTATCAGTGTTTGTATATATTAGTATATATTATATATTATATATATATATATATCTATATATATATATATATATATATATATATATATATTTATTATATTATAATAGATAATATATATATTACACTTCACACACACACACATCATATATATATATATATATATGTATATATTATATATATATATATATTTATATATATTATATATAATATATATATACTGAATATATATATCTATATATAATTTATATAATATATATATATTATATATATATATATTGTGTCTGTGTATTAGTAACATATTTATTTGTCTCTCTCTCTTTTCGCTTCTCTAGATAGATCATAAATAGATAGATAGTTTTTAAACACACACACACACACACCACACCACACATATACATGTTTTCTATAGTTATATATATATATATATTAGATAATATATATATATTATATATATAAATGTATGTATGTGTGTATATATATAGAGAGAGAGAGATAAAGAGGGAGAGAGATATATATTTATATATAGACTATGTATATAGAGAGCAATTAATTATATATAGGTATATATGATATATAAACCATATATATTTTAAACCTATATATATGTGTGTGTGTGTGTTTGTGTGTGTGTGTGTGGGTGTTTTTGTGTGTGTGTGGATTGATAAAGATGAGGAGAGGAATAAATGAATAAATATATAGAAACCGAGAAATATTTAGATACAGATAAAGATAGGTAGATAGAGATAGAGAAAACTATAAAACTTTTTTTTTTTTTTGTTTTTTTTTTTTTTTTTTTTTTTCTGCCTGAATCCTTCATCAGCACAGACAAGAAGAGGAATATAGTTCCCCTCACGCCATACTTTTCTACTGTATCGTTTCCCTTGTATCAAAACATCATAAAACTCTTAGGAAAGCTCTCGAAACTCTTACTGATGGCTAACGATCCCCGCAAAGTCATAATTTTCACGAAGGAGACGGAGAAGTTCAGGGGTGTTTCGAAGGAATAAAGTGTGCGAAGGTAGTTGATTAGATGAATGGAAATGAGATAGGAATGGATAATAGAGAGAGAAATGGAAGTGCAGAAATAGAGGTAGGTTTATAATGTAAAGGAATATGGTTAGAGGGTGAAGGGAAGGGAAGAAAAGGAAACGATAAGAATGAGGAACACAGGAAGAAATGTGCTTCACTTTTTGATAAATGGTTCAAGCCAGTGCTGCCAAATGGAAAATTGGGTAAGAGTGAAAAAGATTTTTTTTTTTTTTTTTTTTTTCTTTTTTTTTTTTTTTTTTTATCATGAATTGCAGACCTCAGTTCGAAGGACACATGCAGTTTGCTGATTTTATCACAGTCAATTAAAAGTTAAAGTTAGCAAACTTTAGTTACAAATGTAACTTTGGAATATTCAATTTCAAATGCTTGTTCTTATCAGCATGGAAAGGTTGTTAATAATAATAAAAAAGAAAGAAATTGTTCTATCAAGAAAGAATGGCTTAATCTCGGTTTCAAATCGAGAAACAATAGAACGCAGATTGTGACTTACCTACTTAAGATAAAGCGTTCAGAAAATTGAATACGATAACATTCAATATAACTGTATATAAGCATATATATATTTATATATATATATATTATATATATATATATATATATATTATATATATATGTATGCTTATAGTTTATATATAAATATATATTATATATATAAATGTATTTTTATATATAGATAAATATAGACATATATATCTATATATATATATATAAATTAGATATATATATGTATGCATTAAATATATTATATATATATATATATTATATTTATATATATAAATATATATATAGATATCTATATATGTATATATAATAGATAGTTCTTTATATTTATATATTTATTGTTTTATATATATATATGTATGGGTGTATATAGATAGAGAGATATGTAGAGAGGATGATATGATTATAGATTATCACACACACACCACACACACACACCCACACCACACACACTCACACACACACACACACACACACACACACACACACAACATTTTATATATAATATATATATATTATATATATATATTATATATATTATATATATATATATGTATATATATAAATATATATATATATATATATATATATATTTGGGTAATATATCTACTATATACATGCATATATCGGATTACATATATATATAGTTATATATAAATATATATAGATACTATATATATATATATGCATATGTAATCATTATAATAATCACTTTTACTTTCATCATAATGATTTGTGTTATCTGTATTATCATCATTATTACAATCAATATCATTATGATTATTATTATTATCATCACATTATCATAACCATTATTACAAATGATTATCATCATTATTACTATAATCATCATAATCATTATCATTATTATGATTATAATTATCATCACCATTATTACTATCCTTTTGATGACATTATCATTATAATTGTCATTACCATTAATTTATCTTTAGTATTATCAGTATTATCATAAGTATTCTCATTATCCTTCCTCGATTCTTATTCTTCCATATCTTATCATTTTCGTTAATGTATCATTATTACTTTTACTATTGTATCTATCATTATTATAATTAATATTATAAGTATCAATAGTATTTTTGCTATCCATAGGATCATTAACATAATGAAGACCATTATTTTCATTATGTAAATGCCTATTGAGACCTCACTGACATCCTCGCACACACAGATGGTAGCAAATAATAAAATGTGTAATATTGATCATAAAATTATAAAATAAAATTATAAAATTATGAAATCATAAAATTATAAAACGTGCAATGTGTAAAATGTGTAATAGATAAATACAGTACATTAGACGACACAAACATTCCCAAGAAAGAGCTTTTTTCACCGTAATGCAATCCTCACTAAACCATGCAATATGCAAACAGAATCCAGCCATTCCAAATGACCATAACAGAACGGAGAGTAAGGAATGAATCCTGCAACGTAAGGACTATATAGATTCGATGTGCTTAGGCATATGCACACTTTTATTCAAGAGACACAGCAAAGGGGAAAGCCGGTCATTGCAACGTATGTAAAGGCTTGACCCCGAGGGACTAAACCCATCTCGGGCTGACTCTGCTCTCTGCCACTTTCAATGGGCGTAGAGCAGCAGGCAAGGGTTGCACCATTTCTTGGAAAAGGAAAATGGAATATATGTAATGCGTTTCGTACGTTTATTTTTGTACTTCTTTTGTATATACTGACGCGGAATATAACAGGTATGTATACACCTGAACGTAGTCTATACTGTAGAATGTTATGTCGGATTTTTTTTTTTGTTCGCCCCCCCCCCCCCCCCCCCCCCCCCCCCCCCCCCCCCCCCCCCCCCCCCCCCCCCCCCCCCCCCCCCCCCCCCCCCCCCCCTGGGAGATGAGGCCAAACGAATGAAGTGGGGCGTGACTCTAGTGAACGCCTTGTGTTACCAAAGAACCTTTCAGAGAGAATTATCCTTTGGGAGTGATGTGACCTCGATCATAGGGGAAAATACCGAAAACGGAACGCTAGAAATGTGCACTATGCTAAATTGATACAAATAGAATACTGTAGTCCAGTCATCAAGAGCAGGCACTCTGTAGGTTGAAGTTAAGGCACTGTAAAGTTTCAGTAAAGAGGGGAAATCTGGTTATGGTTCCTCTTAAGTTTATTCACTCAGGCAAAAAAAAATAAAAATAAAATCTTTATAGCCCCTGTGTGTAACACATGTTCTCTTTCAAGGGTAGTTATCCATTAAAAAAAAGACGTGATTCTTAATTAAGAATTTTGTAATGTATGCTACGCACTAAACAAACTATGCAAATCATATTTTTCATTACAGCATGTTGAAAATTATCAAAGCAGACAAAACAAAAATATATAATACAGCTGTCAGAGTCGCACTTAACAACACAGAAATTTGAAATGCAGAGCTTGTAGGCGCGGATCAGACGCCTTTCGTGAATATGCATGTATAAATGGATTCATATACATCCCTTCTTTAGAGAGAGGGGATGGGAAGTAGAGAGAGAGAGAGATTGAGCGGAGGGAGAGAGAAGAGAGAGATGTCGAAGGCGGATGAGAGAATGAGTGGTGAGAGAGATGAGACGATGAGGAGAGAGAGAGAGAGAGAGAGAGAGAGAGAAAGCAAGAGAGAGAGAGAGATGCCTTTCGTGAATATGTATGTATAAATGGATTCAAATACATCCCTTCTTTAGAGAGAGGGGATGGGGAGCAGAGAGAGAGAGAGAGAGAGAGAGAGAGAGAGAGATAGAGAGAAAGAGAGCAAGAGAGAGAGAGAGAGAGAGAAAGATAATGAATAGACAGGTTAATAAATATGCACATATTTTCACACACACACAGGCATATATATATATATATATATATATATATATATATATATATATATATATAGAGAGAGAGAGAGAGAGAGAGAGAGAGAGAGAGAGAGAGAGAGAGAGAGTGATGAAGAGGAGGACGAGAGGGCAGGAACGAGAGAGGGGAGAGAATAGGGAGAGAGAGAAGACGGAGGAGAGAGAAGATGCGAGACAAGAGAGAGAGAGAGAGAGAGAGAGAGAGAGAGAGAGCAAAAACGAGAGCGAGCGATAGCGAGCGAGAGCAAGAAAGCAAGAGAAAGAGATAAAGAAATAGAAAAAAATAAAAAAAAATAAAAAAAATAAAGAAAGAGAAGGAGACAGGTGTTCTTGACAAGATAATGATTAATTCAGTAGCCTGTTACGTGTCGCCTAGTTGCTCCAAGTATGTAGAGCTGCCGAGGGGAAGATTCCCTATGTAAATGAACCCATTCTAAAGGGTCTGCCGAGCGGAGGAGGCTGGGCTTCCTAAGGGAAAATCCAGCTGCACAGGATGTCGCCTTTCCTCTCTCATTTTCGTGATTCCCTTTATTGGAGATTCCGGTTCGATTGCTAGCTTTTGTGGATGTGAGCGGAAAGACATTGGTAGTGCACATATATTGCACTTATCATAAGATTTTTTTTTTTTTTTTTTTTTTTTTTTTTTATTCATTACATGTGTAGAAAGAGATCCGAAAGAGGAAGTGTAATATTCCAAGTAAATTGTGGAAGAATTGAGTGATAGAGAGAGAAAGGGAGAGAGAGAGAGAGAGAGAGAGAGGGAGGGAGGGAGAGAGAGAGAGAGAGAGAGAGAGAAATATATAGATAGAGAGAGAGAGAGAAAGAGAGAGAGAGAGAGAAATATATAGATAGATAGAGAGAGAGAGAGGAGAGAGAGAGAGAGAGAGAAATATATAGATAGATAGAGAGAGAGAGAGAGAGGAGAGAGAGAGAGAGAGAGAGAGAGAGAGAGATGAGGGAGAGGGCGGAGGAGATGAGGGAGAGAGAGAGAGAGGGAAGGATGAGAGAGAGAGAAGTGA